>NC_091991.1:108145966-108418466 GCF_044704955.1 Pristiophorus japonicus | reverse complement strand
ACACACACACTCACACTCAGACTCACACACACTCACATGCACACACGCACACTCAAATGCACACTCACACACGCACACACACACTCACACACAGTCACACACACTCGCACACACACACTCTCACACTTACACACACTCACACACACTCTGTCGCACACACACACTCTCCCACACACTCACACACACACACATACATACACACACACATTCACATACACTCACACACACACACTCACACACACTCTCTCACACTCTCTCACACACACTCACACACACACGCGTACACACTCATACACACACACACTCACACACACACACACACACTCTCACACTCACACACACACTCACACACATGCACACACACACACGCACTCATGCACTCACACACTCACACTCGCACACACTCTCTCACTCACACACACTCTCACACACACACACACTCATGCACACACTCTCATACACACACACTCTCTCACTCACACACACTCTCACATACACACACAGTCATGCACACACTCTCATACACACACACTCTCCCACACACTCACACACACTCTCGCACAAACACACACTCTCATACACACACACGCACACACACACACTCTCACACTCACACACACACTTGCACACACACAGTCTCTCACTCACACACACACTCTCACACTCACACACACACACTCTCACATACACACACTCTCCCACACACTCACACACACTCTCCCACACACACACACACACTCTCACACACACACACACACGCACTCATAAACACATTCACACACACACTCACACACTCTCACACTTACACACACACGCACTCACGTACTCACACACACACTCGCACACACACACACTCTCCCACACACTCTCACACACTCTCCCACACACTCTCACACAGACTCACACACACACATACTCTCACACAGACACACACACACACACACACACACACATTCACATACTCACACACACACTCACCCACACACTCACACAGTCTCACACTCACACACTCATACACACATTCACACACACACTCACACACACTCACACACACTCACGCTCACACACACACTCACACACACTCACACACTCTCACACTCTCACACACACGCGCACACTCACACACTCACACACACACACTCACACACACACACACTCTCACTGATTCACTCATTCATTCATTCACGCACTCTCACTCACTCACTCTCATTCACTCACTCACTCATTCACTCACGCTCACACACACATACTCTCACACACTCACTCACTCACACACTCTCACACTCACACTCACACACACATTCACAGATGCACTCACAGATTCTCACACTTACAGGAGAGATGAAATTAACATAGTGAGAGAGGAGGTATTAAGGGGTTTATCAGCTTTGAAAGTGGATAAATCCTCAGGCCCGGATGAAATGTATCCCAGGCTGTTAAGAGAATTAAAAGAGGAAATAGCAGAGGCTCTGACCATCATTTTCCAATCCTCTCTGGCTGCTGGTGTGGTGCCAGAGGACTGGAGGACTGCTAATATGGTACTTTTGTTTAAGAAGGGAGAAAGGGATAGACCGAGTAATTATAGGCCAGTCAGCCTAACCTCGTTGGTGGGAAAATTATTGGAAAAAATCCTGAAGGACAGGTTAAATGTATATTTGGAAAGACATGGATTAATCAAGGACAGTCAGCATGGATTTTTTAAGGGAAGGTCGTGTCTGACTAACTTGATTGAATTTTTTGAGGAGGTAACCAGGAGGGTCAATGAGGGTAGTGCGTTTGATGTAGTGTATATGGATTTTAGCAAAGCTTTTGATAAGGTCCCAATGGCAGACTGATCATGAAAGTAAAGCCCATGGGATCCAGGGTAAAGTGACAAGTTGGATCCAAAATTGGCTCAGAGGCAGGAAGCAAAGGGTAATGGTCGATGGGTGTTTTTGTGACTGGAAGGATGTTTCCAGTGGGGTTCCACAGGGCTCAGTACTGGGTCCCTTGCTTTTTGTGGTTATATATCAATGATTTAGACGTGAATATAGGGGGTATGATTAAGAAGTTTGCAGATGATACTAAAATCAGCTGTGTGGTTGACAATGAAGAAGAAAGCTGCGGACTGCAGGAAGATATCAATGAACTGGTCAGGTGGGCAGAACAATGGCAAATGGAATTTAATCGGGAAAAGTGTGATGTTATGCATTTGGGGAGGGCTAACAAGGAAAGGGAATACACATTAAATGGAAGGACATTGAGAAGTGTAGAGGAACAAAGGGACCTGGGAGTATATGTCCACAGATTCCTGAAGGTAACAGGCCAGGTGGATAAGGTGGTTAAGAAGGCATACGGAATACTTACCTTTATTAGCCGAGGCATAGAATACAAGAGCAGGGGTGGTTATGCTTGAACTGTATAAAACACTGGTTAGGCCACAGCTGGAGTACTGCATGTAGTTCTGGTCACTGCATTATAGGAAGGGCGTGATTGCACTGGAGAGGGTGCAGAGGAGATTTACCAGGATGTTGCACTAGAGAGTGTAAAGAGAAGATTTACCAGGATGTTGCACCAGAGAGGGTACAGAGGCGATTTACCAGGATGTTGCCGGAAATGCAGAATCTTAGCTGTAAGGACAGATTGGATAGGCTGGGGTTATTTTCCTTGGAACAGTGGAGGCTGAGGGGAGATCTCATTGAGGTGTATAAAATTATGAGGGGCCTGGATAGAGTGGATAGGAAGGACCTGTTTCCCTTAGAAGAGGGGTCAACACCCAGGGGGCATAGATTTAAAGTCATTGGGAGGAGGTTTAGAGGGGTTTTGAGGGGAAATTTCTTCACCCAGAGGGTGGTGGGGGTCTGGGGCGGACCGAGCTAAGGAAAGTGGGATTCGGCTGGGATGGCTCTTGGTCGGCCAGCGCGGACATGATGGGCTGAAATGGCCTCCTTCTGTGCTGTGAATTTCTGTATGATTCTATGAATTTCAATATAATTTCCATTCATTTCCTGTTTTCTATTGAACACAGAGATTGCGGCACCGTTGCTGGCAATGGACCCTCCCTGGGCGAGATTCCTGACCGGAGACTGGATCATTCTCACGTGTAATCCCGCAAGAAGGCTTCGCTCCACAAAGTATGTGTGGAATATTAATGAACACGGTGACAAACCTGGGAACAGAACTTATATCATCAGGACAGCAACAGAGAATGATAGTGGAGTCTACAAATGTAAAGTCATTTCATCGGCATCAACACCAAACGATCGCTACAGTAACACCATTCTCGTCAACGTAACTGGTAAATAATACGGGGCTAGGAACTTCTTCAATGTTTTAACCTTTTCTAATTTCATAGAATCACAGAACGGTTACAACACGGAATGAGGCCATTCGGCCCCTCGACCCGTGCCAACTCTCAGCCAGTCCCCCTCCCCCGCCCTTTCCCCGCAGCCCTGAAAATTATTTTCCTTCAGGTACTGATCCAATTCCCTTTTGAAAGCAACGATTGAGTCTGCCTCCACCACCCTCTCAGGCAGCACATTCCCGATCCTAACCACTTGCTGCGTAAATAGTTTTTCCTCACGTTGCCTTTGGTTCTTTTGCCAATCGCCTTAAATCTGTGTCCTCTGGTTCTCGACCCTTCCCCAATGGGAACAGTTTCTCTCTCGATCTACTCTGTCCGGGCCCCTCATGAACACCTCAATCAAATCTCCTCTAAACTTTCTCTGCTCCAAGGAGAACAACCCCAGCTTCTCCAGTCTATCCACGTAACTGAAGTTCCTCATCCCTGGAACCATTCTCATAAATCTTTTCTGCTCCCTCTCTAAGGCCTTCACATCCTTCCTAAAGTGCGGTGCCCAGAATTGGACACAATGCTCCAGTTGTGGCCAAACCAGTGTTTTATACAGGTTCATCATAAATTCCTCGCTTTTGTACTCTACGCCTCTATTTATGAAGCCCAGGATCCTGTATACATGCTTAACTTCTATCACAACCTGCCCTGCTACCTTCAACGATTTGTTCTCTCTGTTCCTGCCTTTAGGATTGTACCCCTTAGTTTATATTGCCTCTCATCGTTCCTCCTACCAAAATGTATCACCGCACTTTTCTGTGCTAAACTGTATCTGCCACCTGCCCACCCATTCCACCAGCCCCTGGTTCTGGTCCTATTTATCCCTCAACCTATGTGAAAATTGTCTTGTCATTATAAATTTGGTGTTGATGGAACTTGGTTGTGCGAGAAGTGGTCACACATTACAACAGTGACTACACTTCAGTAAGTGCTTCAGCAGCTGTTAAGCGCTTTGTAGATCCGGAAGACATGTAACACGCTACAGAAATGCAAGTCTGCCTTTGTTACTTCCTCCCGATCAAAATCAAATGGAAAATGATTTGTGTACGAAAAGGGGACATACCTGCGGTAACAGACGTGCCGTGAACTGCCCAGAGATCGAACATTCTGCCAGTATCGGTAGCTGGAACACACTGCTAAATATTTCCCTACATTTTCCAGGGCAGATGATCAGAACAAGAGGAGGCCATTCAGCCCCTCGAGCCTGTTGTGCCATTTAGTTCGATTATAAGAACATAAGAAATAGTAGCGGGAGTGGGCCATTTTGCCCCTCGAGCCTGCTCCACCATTTAATAAGATCATGGCTGATCTGATCATGGACTCAGTTCCACTTCCCTGCCCACTCCCCATAACCCTTCACTCCCTTAACGTTCAAAAATCTGTCTATCTCCACCTTAAATATATTCAATGACCCAGTCTCCACAGCTCTCTGGGGCAGAGAATTCCACAGATTTACAACCCTCTGAGAGAAGAAATTCCTCATTTCTGTTTTAAATGGGTGACCCCCTTATTCTGAAACTATGCCCCCTAGTTCTAGATTCCCTCACGAGTGGAAATATCCTCTCTTCATCTACCCTGTCGAGCCCCCTCAGAATCTTATATGTTTCAATATAATTGCCTCTCAATCTTCTAAACTCCAATATGTATAGGCCCAACCTGCTCAACCTTTCTTCATAAGACAACCCCCTCATCTTAGGAATCAACCGAGTGAACCTTCTCTGAACTGCCTCCAATGCAAGTATATCCTTGCTTAAATAAGGAGACCAAAACTATGCGCAGTACTCCAAGTGTGTACTCACCAATATCCTGTACAGTTGTAGCAGGACTTCTCTGCTTTTATACTCTATCCCCCTTGCAATAAAGGCCAACATTCCATTTGCCTTCCTGATTACTTGTTGTACCTGCATACTAACTTTTTTTAACTTTTTGTGTTTCATGCACAAGGACCCCCAGGTCCCTCTGTACTGCAGTATTTTGTACTCTCGCTCCATTTAAATAAGAATTTGCTTTTTTATTTTTCCAGCAAAGTGGATAACCTCACATTTTCCCACATTATACTCCATCTGCCAAATTTTTGCCAACTCATTTAGCCTGTTATATACCTTTGCAGATTCTTTGTGTCCTCCTCACAATTTGCTTTGTGTCTTTGTATCATCAGCAAACTTGGCTACATTACACTCAGTCCCTTCATCCAAGTAATTAATATAGATTGTAAATAGTTGAGGACCCAGCACCGATCCCTGCCGCACCCCATTAGTTACCGTTTGACAACCGGAAAATGACCCATTTATCCCAACTCTCTGTTTTCTGTTAGTTAGCCAATTCTCTATCCATGCTAATATATTACCCCAATCCCATAAGCTCTTATCTTGTGCAGTAATCTCTTATGTGGCACCTTATCGAATGCCTTCTGGAAATCCAAATACTTGTACTACACCATGGCTGATCTATCCGTTAACTCCATCGGCCCGCCTTGTTTCCATAACCCTAATGTTCTTGCCTAACAAAAAACAATTAATCTCTGTCTTGCAATTTTCAATTGACCCTCAGACTCAACACCTTTTTGGGGGTGAGATTTCCAGATTTCCACTACCCTTTGTGTGATGAAGTACATGAAACACAAAAAGTTAGTATGCAGGTACAGCAAGTAATCAGGAAGGCAAATGGAATGTTGGCCTTTATTGCAAGGGGGATAGAGTATAAAAGCAGAGAAGTCCTGCTACAACTGTACAGGGTATTGGTGAGGTCACACCTGGAGTACTGCGTACAGTTTTGGTCTCCGCATTTAAGGAAGGATATACTTGCATTGGAGGCTGTTCAGAGAAGGTTCACTAGGTTGATTCTGGAGGTAAGGGGGTTGACATGAGGATAGCTTGAATAGATTGGGCCTATACACATTGGAATTCAGAAGAATGAGAGGTGATTTTACTGAAACATATAAGATAATGAGGGGGCTCGACAAGGTGGATGCAGAGAAGATATTTCTACTCATAGGGCAAACTAAAACTAGGGGACATAGTCTTAGAATAAGGGGTCACCCATTTAAAACAGATGAGGAGGAATTTCTTCTCTCAGAGGGTTATGGGAAGCAGGCAGGGAAGTGGAGCTGAGTCCATGATCGGATCAGCCATGATCTTATTAAATGGTGGAGCAGGCTCGAGGGACCGTAGGCCTACTCCTGCTCCAAGTTTTTATGTTCTTATGTCCCTGACATCACCCCTGAGCAGCCTGGCTCTAATTTTAAGGTTACGTCCCCTCGTTCTGGATCCCCCCCAACTCACCAACGGAGAAAATAGTTTCTCTCGACATGCCCGATCAACATTACTAACCTCCTTAAACATCCCAAATTATTTTGCCCCTTAATCTTCTATACTCGAGGGAATACAAGCCGAGTCTATTCAACCTGACTTCATAATTTAGCTCCTTTTAGCCCAGGTATCATTCTGGTGTGTCTACGCTGCTCAGGGCCACTATATATTCCTGATGTGCGGTCCCCAGAACTGTACGCAGTTATCCAGATGGATTCTGACCAGAGCTTTATAAGAACAGGAGCAGGAGTAGGCCATATGGCCCCTCGAGCCTGCTCCGCCATTTAATACGATCATGGCTGATCCGATCATGGACTCAGGTCCACTTCCCTGCCCGCTCCACATAACCCCTTATTCCCTTATCTTTTAAGAAACTGTCTATTTCTGTCTTAAATATATTCAATGTCCCAGCTTCCACAGCTCTCTGAGGCAGCGAATTCCACAGATTTACAACCCCCTGAGTAAAGAAATTTCTCCTCATCTCAGTTTTAAATGGGGGGCCCCTATTCTAAGATCATGCCCTCTAGTTCTAGTCTCCCCCATCAGTGGAAACATTCTCTCTGCATCCACCTTGTCAAGCCCCCTCATTATCTTGTATGTTTCAAAAAGATCACCTCTCATTCTTCTGAACTCTAATGAGTAGCGGCCCAACCTACTCAAATTTTCCTCATAGGTCAACCCCCTCATCCCCGGAATCAACCGAGTGAACCTTATCTGGAAAGCCTCCAAAGCAAGTATATCCTTTCTTAAATATGGAAAGCAAAACTGCACGCAGTATTCCAGGTGATGCCTCACCAATACCTTATATAACTGTAGCAAGACTTCCCTGTTTTTATACTCCATCCACTTTGCAATAAAGGCCAAGATTCCATTGGCCTTCCTGATCACTTGCTGTACCTGCATGCTAACCTTTTGTGTTTCATGCCCAGGTCCCGCTGTACTGCAGCACTTTGCAATCTTTCTCCATTTAACAAATAACTTGCTCTTCGATTTTTTTTTGCCAAAGTGCATAAGCTCACACTTTTCAACATTATACTCCATCTGCCAAATTTTTGCCCACTCACTTAGCCTGTCTGTGTCCTTTTGCAGTATTTTTGTGTCCTCCTCACACATTGCTTTTCCTCCCATCTTTGTATCGTCAGCAAACTTGGCTACGTTACACTCAGTCCCTTAAATCCCCAGAGCCTGATGGACTGCATCCCAGAGTACTTAAGGAGGTGGCCTTGGAAATAGCGGATGCATTGACAGTCATTTTCCAACATTCCATTGACTCTGGATCAGTTCCTATCGACTAGAGGGTAGCCAATGTAACCCCACTTTTTAAAAAAGGAGGGAGAGAGAAAACAGGGAATTATAGACCGGTCAGCCTGACCTCAGTAGTGGGTAAAATGATGGAATCAATTATTAAGGAAGTCATAGCACCGCATTTGGAAAATGGTGACATGATAGGTCCAAGTCAGCATGGATTTGAGAAAGGGAAATCATACTTGACAAATCTTCTGGAATTTTTTGAGGATGTTTCCAGTAAAGTGGACAAAGGAGAACCAGTTGATGTGGTATATTTGGACTTTCAGAAGGCTTTCGACAAGGTCCCACACAAGAGATTAATGTGCAAAGTTAAAGCACATGGGATTGGGGGTAGTGTGCTGACGTGGATTGAGAACTGGTTGTCAGACAGGAAGCAAAGAGTAGGAGTAAATGGGTACTTTTCAGAATGGCAGGCGGTGACTAGTGGGGTACCGCAAGGTTCTGTGCTGGGGCCCCAGCTGTTTACATTGTACATTAATGATTTAGATGAGGGGATTAAATGTAGTATCTCCAAATTTGCGGATGACACTAAGTTGGGTGGCAGTGTGAGCTGCGAGGAGGATGCTATGAGGCTGCAGAGTGACTTGGATAGGTTAGGTGAGTGGGCAAATGCATGGCAGATGAAGTATAGTGTGGATAAATGTGAGGTTATCCACTTTGGTGGTAAAAACAGAGAGACAGACTATTATCTGAATGGTGACAGATTAGGAAAAGGGAAGGTGCAACGAGACCTGGGTGTCATGGTACATCAGTCATTGAAGGTTGGCATGCAGGTACAGCAGGCGGTTAAGAAAGCAAATGGCATGTTGGCCTTCATAGCGAGGGGATTTGAGTACAGGGGCAGGGAGGTGTTGCTACAGTTGTACAGGGCCTTGGTGAGGCCACACCTGGAGTATTGTGTACAGTTTTGGTCTCCTAACTTGAGGAAGGACATTCTTGCTATTGAGGGAATGCAGCGAAGATTCACCAGACTGATTCCCGGGATGGTGGGACTGACCTATCAAGAAAGACTGGATCAACTGGGCTTGTATTCACTGGAGTTCAGAAGAATGAGAGGGGACCTCACAGAAACGTTTAAAATTCTGATGGGTTTAGACAGGTTAGATGCAGGAAGAATGTTCCCAATGTTGGGGAAGTCCAGAACCAGGGGACACAGTCTAAGGATAAGGGGTAAGCCATTTAGGACCGAGATGAGGAGAACCTTCTTCACCCAGAGAGTGGTGAACCTGTGGAATTCTCTACCACAGAAAGTAGTTGAGGCCAATTCACTAAATATATTCAAAAGGGAGTTGGATGTAGTCCTTACTACTCGGGGGATCAAGGGGTATGGCGAGAAAGCAGGAATGGGGTACTGAAGTTGCATGTTCAGCCATGAACTCATTGAATGGTGGTGCAGGCTAGAAGGGCTGAATGGCCTGCTCCTGCACCTATTTTCTATGTTTTTATGTTTCTATGTTTCCTCCAAGTCATTAATATAGATTGTAAATAGCTGGGGTCCCAGCACTGATCCCTGATCACTTGTTTTTGTCAGATCCCGATTCGGAGATGACGATTGAGGTTGAGTCGGACAAACTGTGGGTGGACGAAAATCTGGTGCTGAGATGCAAATTCCAAAACCTTCTACAAAGCGAATTTATTTACACATTTTACCGAGAAGGTTCCATATTAACTGAGATTCGTTCCTGGAACAGAAGTGTCGCAATTGAAATGGAGCACATTACTTTGGAGCATGAGGGACGGTATCGGTGTGAAGTGCAATTTGCTGAGTTTCCCAATAGACCTGCTTACTCGTCTGGATACAAGTTTGTGCGTGTTCGAGGTCAGTATCACTATATGAATAAACACAGGTCATTTCTTCACCCATTGGGGCTAAAATTCGTCTTGAGCGGAAAGTTAAAATGGCTGCTGGGTTTACACACCGTCCGATTTTACCTTTCATTGAAGTTAATAGGAAAGTAAATTGAGGAGGTGCAAAATGGTGTTTCTATTTCACCCTTTGTTGGACCTATATCCTGTTGTCTTTACCAAGTAGTTTGTTTGGAAAGTTGCTTCATTTATTAACCCATAATTCTTCTACGGTAACTACGGTAAGAAATACCCAGTATGTTTCCCATGGTGTCCTCTTTTGGAAGGATTATAGGGCCAACTTGAGGGTGCAGAAAAGATGGACCAGAATGGTTCCAGGGATGAGGGACTTCAGTGACGGGGAGAGACTGGAGAAGCTGGGGTTGTTCTCCTTAGAGCAGAGAAGGTTGAGAGGGAGATTGACCAGAATGGTTCCATAGAGACATAGAAAATAGGTGCAGGAGTAGGCCATTCGGCCCTTCGAGCCTGCACCACCATTCAATATGATCATGGCTGATCATGCAACTTCAGTACCCCATTCCTGCTTTCTCTCCATACCCCCTGATCCCTTTAGCCGTAAGGGCCATATCTAACTCCCTCTTGAATATATCTAACGAACTGGCCTCAACAACTCTCTGTGGTAGAGAATTCGACAGGTTCACAATTCTCTGAGTGAAGAAGTTTCTCCTCATCTTGGACCTAAATGGCTTACCCCTTATCCTTAGACTGTGAACCCTGGTTCTGGACTTCCCCAACATCGGGAACATTCTTCCTGCATCTAACCTGTCCAATCCCGTCAGAATTTTATATGTTTCTATGAGATCCCCTCTCATCCTTCTAAACTCCAGTGAATATAATCCTAGTTGATCCAGTCGCTCCTCATATGTCAGTCCTGCCATCCCGGGAATCAGTCTGGTGAACCTTCGCTGCACTCACTCAATAGCAAGAATGTCCTTCCTCAGATTAGGAGGCCAAAACTGCACACAATACTCAAGATGTGGCCTCACCAAGGCCCTGTACAACTGCAGTAAGACCTCCCTGCTCCTATACTCAAATCGTCTCGCTATGAAGGCCTACATACCATTTGCCTTCTTCACCGCCTGCTGTACCTGCATGCCAACTTTCAATGACTGATGTACCATGACACTCAGGTCTCGTTGCACCTCCCCTTTTCCTAATGATGAGGGACTTTTCCTAGGGATGAGGGACTTCAGTTACGCGGATAGACTGGAGAAGCTGGGGATGTTCTCCTTGGAGCAGAGAAGGTTAAGGGGGAGATTGACCAGAATGGTTCCATAAGTATGAATGGGGCTCATATAAAAAAATACATCATATAAACACATCAAATAAAGAATAAAAACATTATAATGGCATTTCAGCAAAAATGTAATTTTTTGAAAAATAAAGTTACATTTTTTAACAGGGCAACAGTAAACTTCCCTTATTGCAGCGTGCTGTTAATGTATAAATGATAAAATGTAATGTTTCTGTTTTTTAACACTCTTACGCAGGTAATAGCGGGCCACACGCCTGCTTGTTCCAGGCGTAAGAATTTCACGGCCATTCGATGGGCAAATAGTCTAACTGTCCGGCTATGGAGGACCTAGTCTCGGGGATTCGTACAATCTGCCAGGAGAATTCTTGACTGATTGCAAGTTCCGGGTTTCCGCGCATATACAGCTCATACATAAGAACATAAGAAATAGGAGCAGGAGTAGGCCATATGGCCCTTCGAGCCTGCTCTGCCATTTAATACGATCATGGCTGATCCAATCATGGACTCAGCTCCACTTCCCCGCCTGCTCCCCATAACCTCTTATTCCCTTATCTGTTAAGAAACTGTCTACCTCTGTCTTAAATTTATTCAATGACACAGCCTCCACAACTCTCTGAGGCAGCGAATTCCATAGTTTTACAACCCTCTGAGAGAAGAAATTCCTCCTCATTTCTGTTTAAATGGGCGGCCCCTTATACTAAGATTATGCCCCCTAGTCCTAGTCTCCCCAATCAGTGGAAACATCCTCTCTGCATCTACCTTGTCAAGCCCCTCATAATCTTATAAGTTTCGATAAGATCACCTCTCATTCTTCTGAATTCCAATGAGTAGAGGCCCAACCTACTCAACCTTTCCTCATAAGTCAACCCCCTCATCTCCGGAATCAACCTTCTCTGAACAGCCTCCAAAGCAAGTATATCCTTTCTTAAATATGGAAACCAAAACTGCACGCAGTATTCCAGGTGTGGCCTCACCAGTACTCTGTATAACTGTAGCAAGACTTCCCTGCTTTTATACTCCATCCCCTTTGTAATAAAGGCCAAGATTCCATTGACCTTCCTGATTACTTGCCGTACCAGCCTGTCCCTCCCGCACAGCACTTCCCCTCTGTCAGCAAGATCCACGGCACGGCCCTGGACAACGTGGACCACTTCCTATACCTTGGGAGCCTCTTATCAACAAGGACAGACATTGACGACGAGATTCAACACTGCCTCCAGTGCACCAGTGCAGCCTTCGGCTGATCAGGCCCTCAAATCTGCCACCAAGCTCATGGTCAACAGGGTTGTAGTGATACCTGCCCTCCTGTATGGCTCAGAGACATGGACCATATTCAGTAGACACCTCAAATCGCTGGAGAAATACCACCAACGATGTCTACGCAAGATCCTGCAAATCCCCTGGGAGAACAGACACACCAACATTAGTGTCCTCAATCAGGCCAACATCCCCAACATTGAAGAACTGACCACACTCGACCAGCTCTGCTGGGCAGGCCACATTGTTCGCATGCCTTACACAAGACTCCCAAAGCAAGCGCTCTACTTGGAACTCCTTCACGGCAAGCGAGCCCTAGGTGGGCAGAGGAAACATTTCAAGGACACATTCAATGCCTCCTTGATAAAATGCAACACCTTCACCGACACCTGGGAGTCCCTGGCCAAAGACCGCCCTAAGTGGAGGAAGTGCAACTGGGAGGGCGCTGAGCACCTCGAGTCTCATCGCCGAGAGCATGCAGAAATCAAGCGCGGGCAGCGGAAGGAGCGTGCGGCAAACCAGACTCCCCACCCACCCTTTCCCTCAATGACTATCTGTCCCACCTCTGACAGGGTCTGTGGTTCTTGTATTGGACTGTTCAGTCACCTGAGATCTCATTTTTAGAGTGGAAGCAAGTCTTCCTCAATTCCGAGGGACTGCCTACGATGATTACCTGCATACTAACTTTTTGTGTTTCATGCAC
This sequence comes from Pristiophorus japonicus, assembly GCF_044704955.1. Taxonomy (NCBI): domain Eukaryota; kingdom Metazoa; phylum Chordata; class Chondrichthyes; family Pristiophoridae; genus Pristiophorus; species Pristiophorus japonicus. The sequence goes on along the minus strand of NC_091991.1, from coordinate 108,405,438 downwards.
CAGGACCCCCAGGTCCCGCTGCACTGCATCACTTTGCAATTTTTCACCATTTAAATAATAACTTGTTCTTTGATTTTTTTCTGCCAAAGTGCATAACCTCACACTTTCTGACATTATACTCTATCTGTAAATTTTTGCCCACTCACTTAGCCTGTCTATGTCCTTTTGCAGCTTTTGTGTGTCCTCCTCACACATTGCTTTTCCTCCCATTGGGACCGCAAAATATGGCCCTTTATTTACTTATACATTAACTTTAATAATTATTCTAAACCTTGCCATTGAAGTTTATTTTGGGCGAGTGTTGCATCAGCCATGTGTTAGACTTTATATTCCATTGACTTCGATGGACTGAATATTGGGCATCACCCCTTATGCACTCCCGCGAAGATAGCAGGATAGATGCAGAAATGATGTTTCCCCCTTGTGGAGGAATCTAGAACTAGGGGGCATAGTTTCAGAATAAGGGGTCACCCATTTAAAACGGAAATGAGGAGGAATTTCTTCTCTCAGAGGGTCGTAAATCTTTGTAATTCTCTGTCCCAGAGAGCTGTGAAGGCTGGGTCATTGAATATATTTAAGGTGGAGATAGACAGATTTTGGAATGGTAAGAGAGTCAAGGGTTATGAGGATCGGGCAGGGAAGTGGAGCTGAGTCCATGATCAGATCACCCATGATCTTATTAAATGGTGGAGCAGGCTCGAGGGGCCGAGTGGCCGACTCCTGCTCCTATTTCTTATGTTCTTATTTTCTACCCACTTATTTGCTTTCATTTCTAACAAACAGGATTGAGAGTGTTACTTTGGAATATGGAATGGTCTTTAACTTCCCTCTTGGTCAATTTCAGAAAGTCCAGTAAGACTTGACGTGGACCCTGAGACCCCAAGGGATGGTGATACTATTGCATTACGCTGTGTGTGCACGGAATGCTCTAAGTCTGGGAGCAAAGAGTATTACTTCTACAGGAACAAGTTCCTTATGTATTCTGCTTCTGGGATTTCCGATGTCTATCGAATCCAACGAGCTACCGTGATGGATTCTGACTGGTATCATTGTGCAATTGGCAGCGATACTGATGTGTACCCATCCAGGCATGTGCATATCACTGTTAAAGGTGAGTACAGAAACGTGTTTCTTTGCTTGGGCGGAACAGGTGACTTGAGATTTCAGCCTCCCACTGCTCTCTCCAGCACTGGGAATTTTTCCTGCCTCATATCGGCATCTATTCGGCCCGCAATTTGCAGTCAGTCGCGAAACAGAGGCGTTTACAAGCGGCCCCGCATTAAGCTTCACACAAATATCTCATGACCTCTGTGTCGAGAATTTCTTGTTTTCTGATGCATAATATATCCAAGTTTTGCTGATGATACAAAGATAGGTATGTATCCAACTTTGCTGATGATACATAAGAACATAAGAAATAGGAGCAGGAGTAGGCCATACGGCCCCTCGAGCCTGCTCCGCCATTTAATGCGATCATGGCTGATCTGATCATGGACTCAGCTCCACTTCCCTGCCCACTGCCCATAATCCCTTAGTCCCTTAAGAAACTGTCTATCTCTGCCTTAAATATATTCAATGACCCAGCCTCCATAGCTCTCTGAGGCAACGAATTCCACAGATCTACAACCCTCTGAAGAAATTCGTCCTCATAGTGTTCACGATGTGGAGGGGGGGGGGGGTGCGGAGGAGGAGGCCAAACCCTTCTCCGATGAGGCCAATGAGGCCCTCAGCACAGAAGTGCACTCATGCAGGCGCATGGGAGGAGGTCCTGCCCAGCTCGCCGTCCTAACCGTCTTGGAGGAATGTGCTGCGGCACTGATCGACAGCCATAGTCACTCGGCCACCACCTGTGGTGAGGCAGAGCCCTCCCTTGTGTCACGTGAGGAATGTGTAAAGCAGTGTTAATGTAATGTAATGTCATTTAATTATAATATACGAATGATGTCATGTTATGCATGCAGCCTCTGTGCTACTCTCAGGTTGACAACATAAGAAATAAGAGCAGGAGCAGGCCACCTGGTCAGCTGACCCCTTCTCTGTCCGCTCCCCATAAACCTTCACTCCCTTATCATTCTGTCTATCTCCGACTAATCCAGCCTCCACAGCTCTCTGGGTCACTGAATTTCAACTTGGATGTACTACCATATGTACTCCCACGTGATGCATTATTAGAGAAACATAGAAATTTACAGAGCAGAAGGAGGCCATTTTGTCCCATCGTGTCTGTGCCGGCCGACAAAGAGCCACCCGGCCTTGGTCAGCAGCCCTGAAGGTTACATATAAACCTATGAACAATGAACAATGGCGGAAAGGCAAAGAGCACCCAGCCCAACCAGTCCGCCCCACACAACTGCGACACCCCTTATACTGAAGCCTTCTTTAATCTACATATAGATTGGGCTAACCTAACTGGTAGCAATGCGGTGGAGGAGGATTTCCTGGAGTGTATTAGGGATGGTTTTCTAGACCAATATGTCGAGGAACCAACCAGGGAGCTGGCCATCCTAGACTGGGAGATGTATAATGAGAAGGGATTCATTAGCAATCTTGTTGTGCGAGGTCCTTTGGGGAAAAGTGACCATAATATGGTAGAATTACTTCTTAAGATGGAGAGTGACAAAGTTAATTTGGAAACTAGGGTCCTGAACTTAAGGAAAGGTAACTTCGACGGTATGAGGCGTGAATTGGCTAGAATAGACTGGCAGAGGATACTTAAAGGGTTGACGGTGGATCAGCAATGGCAAACATTTAAAGATCACATGGATGAACTTCAGCAATTGTACATCCCTGTCTGGAGTAAAAATAAAACGGGGAAGGTGGCTCAACCATGTCTAACAAGGGAAATTAAGGACAGTGTTAAAACCAAGGAAGAGGCATATAAATTGGCCAGAAAAAGTAACAAACCTGAGGACTGGGAGAAATTTAGAATTCAACAGAGGAGGACTAAGGGTTTAATTAAGAGGTGGAAAATAGAGTACGAGAGGAAGTTTGCAGGGAACATAAAAACTGACTGCAAAAGCTTCTAGAAATATGTGAAAAGAAAAAGATTAGTAAAGACAAACGTAGGTCCCTTGCAGTCGGATTCAGGTGAATTTATAATAGGGAACAAAGAAATGGCAGACCAATTGAACCAATACTTCGGTTCTGTCTTCACAAAGGAAGATACAAATAACCTTCCGAATGTACTCGGGGACCGAGGGTCCAGTGAGAATGAGGAACTGAAAGATATCCTTATTAGGCGGGAAATTGTGTTAGGGAAATTGATGGGATTAAAGGCCGATAAATTCCCGGGTCCTGATAGTCTGCATCCCAGCGTACTTAAGGGAGTGGCTCTAGAAATAGTGGATGCATTGGTGATCATTTTCCAACAATCTATCGACTCTGGATCAGTTCCTATGGACTGGAGGGTAGCTAATGTAACGCCACTTTTTTAAAAAGGAGGGAGAGAGAAAGCGGGTATTTCTAAACCGGTTAGCCTGACATCAATAGTGGGGAAAATGTTGGAATCAATCATTAAGGATGAAATAGCAGCCCATTTGGAAAGCAGTGACAGGATCGGACCGAGTCATCATGGATTTATGAAAGGGAAATCATGCTTGACGAATCTTCTGGAATTTTTTGAGGATGTAACTGGTAGAGTGGACAAGCGAGAACCAGTGAATGTGGTGTATTTGGACTTTCAAAAGTCTTTTGACAAGGTCCCGCACAAGAGATTGGTGTACAAAATCAAAGCGCATGGTATTGGGGGTAATGTACTGGCGTGGATAGAGAACTGGTTGGCAGACAGGAAGCAGAGAGTTGGGATAAACGGGTCGTTTTCAGAATGGCAGGCAGTGACTAGTGGAGTGCCGCAGGGCTCAGTGCTGGGACCCGAGCTCTTTACAATATATATCAATGATTTGGATGAAGGAATTGAGTGTAATATCTCCAAGTTTGCGGATGACACTAAACTGGTGGCGGTGTGAGCTGTGAGGAGGACGCTAAGAGACTGCAGGGTGACTTGGATAGATTAGGTGAGTGGGCAAATACATGGCAGATGCAGTATAATGTGGATAAATGTGAGGTTATCCATTTTGAGGGCAAAAACACGAAGGCAGAATATTATCTGAATGGCGGCAGACTAGAAAAAGGGGAGGTGTAATGAGACCTGGGTGTCATGGTTCATCAGTCACTGAAAGTCCCCAGGTCCCTCTGCACCACAGCATGTTGGAATTTCTCCCCATTCAAATAATATTCCATTTTACTGTTTTTTTTTCCAAGGTGGATGACCTCACACTTTCCGACATTGTATTCCATCTGCCAAACCTTAGCCCATTCGCTTAACCTATCCAAATCTCCTTGTAGCCTCTCTGTGTCCTCTACACAACCCGCTTTCCCACTAATCTTAGTGTCATCTGCAAATTTTGTTGCACTACACTCTGTCCCCTCCTCTAGGTCATCTATGTATATTGTAAACAGTTGTGGTCCCAGCACTGATCCCTGTGGCACACCACTAACCACTGATTTCCAACCGGAAAAGGACCCATTTATCCCGACTCTCTGCTTTCTGTTCGCCAGCCAATTCTCTATCCATGCTAATACATTTCCTCTGACTCCGTGTACCTTTATCTTCTGCAGTAACCTTTTGTGTGGCACCTTATCGAATGCCTTTTGGAAATCTAAATACACCACATTCATCGGTACACCTCTATCCACCATGCTCGTTATATCCTCAAAGAATTCCAGTAAGTTAGTTAAACATGATTTCCCTTTCATGAATCCATGCTGCGTCTGCTTGATTGCACTATTCATATCCAGATGTCCCGCTATTTCTTCCTTAATGATAGTTTCAAGCATTTTCCCCACTACAGATGTTAAACTAACCGGCCTATAGTTACCTGCCTTTTGCCTGCCCCCTTTTTTAAACAGAGGCGTTACATTAGCTGCTCTCCAATCCGCTGGTACCTCCCCAGAGTCCAGAGAATTTTGGTAGATTATAACAAATGCATCTGCTATAACTTCCGCCATCTCTTTTAATACTCTGGGATGCATTTCATCAGGACCAGGGGACTTGTCTCCCTTCAATCCCATTAGTCTGTCCAGCACTACCTCCCGAGTGATTGTGATCATCTCAAGGTCCTCCCTTCCCACATTCCTATGACCAGCAATTTTTGGCATGGTTTTTGTGTCTTCCACTGTGAAGACGGAAGCAAAATAATTGTTTAAGGTCTCAGCCATTTCCACATTTCCCATTATTAAATCCCCCTTTTCATCTTCTAAGGGACCAGCATTTACTTTAGTCACTCTTTTCCGTTTTATATATCTGTAAAAGCTTTTACTATCTGTTTTTATGTTTTGCGCAAGTTTATCTTCGTAATCTATCTTCCCTTTCTTTATTGCTTTTTTAGTCATTCTTTGCTGTTGCTTAAAATCTTCCCAATCCTCTAGTTTCCCACTAACCTTGGCCACCTTATACGCATTGGTCTTTGATTTGATACTTTCCTTTATTTCCTTGGTTATCCACAGCTGGTTATCTCTTCTCTTGCCGTCCTTCTTTTTCACTGGAATATATTTTTGTTGCGCATTATGAAAGAGCTCCTTAAAAGTCCTCCACTGTTCCTCAATTGTGCCACCGTTTAGTCCTTGTTTCCAGTCTACTTTAGCCAACTCTGCCCTCATCCTACTGTAGTCCCCTTTGTTTAAGCATAGTACTCTCATTTCTGACACAACTTCCTCATCCTCAATCTGTATTACAAATTCAACCATATTGTGATCACTCATTCCGAGAGGATCTTTTACGAGGAGATCGTTTATTTTTCCTGTCTCGTTACACAGGACCAGATCCAAAATGGCTTGCTCCCTTGTAGGCTCTGTTACATACTGTTCTAAGAAACAATCCCGTATGCATTCTATGAATTCCTCCTCCAGGCTACCCCCTGCGATTTGATTCGACCAATCGATATGTAGGTTAAAATCCCCCATAACTACTGCCGTTCCTTTTTCACATGCCTCCATTATTCCCTTGATTATTGCCCGCCCCACCATGAAGTTATTATTTGGGGGCCTATAAACTATGCCGACCAGTGACTTTTTCCCCTTACTATCTCTAATCTCCACCCACAATGATTCAACATTTTGTTCATTGTAGCCAATATCATCCCTCACAACTGCCCTGATATCATCCCTTATTAACAGAGCTACCCCACCTCCCTTCCCTTCCTGCCTATCTTTCCGAATCGTCAGATACCCCTGTACGTTTAATTCCCAGTCCTGACCACCTTGCAACCATGTCTCTGTAATGGCCACCAAATCATACCCATTTGTAATGATTTGTGCCGTCAACTCATTTACTTTATTTCTAATGCTGCGTCCATTTAGGTAGAGTGTTTTCATCCTAATTTTTAAACCATGATTTTTAGTTTTTACCCCTCCTGCAGCCCTTTTATATTCAGTGGTCCTTTTTGTTTCTTGCCTTTGGTTTCTCTGCCCTCCACTTTTACTCATCTCTTTTCTGTCTTTGTTTTTGTCTCCTTTTTGTTTCCCTCTGTCTCCCTGTATTGGTTCCCATCCCCCTGCCATATTAGTTTAACTCCTCACCAACAGCATGAGCAAACACTCCCCCGAGGACATTGGTTCCGTTCCTGCCCAAGTGCAGACCGTCCGGTTTGTACTGGTCCCACCTCCTCCAAAACCTGTTCCAATGCCCCACGAATTTGAATCCCTCCCTGCTGCACCACTGCTCAAGCCACGTATTCATCTGTGCTATCCTGCGATTCCTGCTCTGACTAGCACGTGGCACTGGTAGCAATCCCGAGATTACTACTTTTGAGGTCCTACTTTTTAATTTAACTCCTAGCTCCTTAAATTCGTCTCGTAGAACCTTATCCCTTTTTTTACCTATGTCGTTGGTACCAATGTGCACCACGACAACTGGCTGTTCTCCCTCCCTTTTCAGAATGTCCTGCACTCGCTCGGAGACATCCTTGACCCTTGTACCAGGGAGGCAACATACCATCCTGGACTCTCGATTGCGGCCGCAGAAACGCCTATCTATTCCCCTTATGATTGAATCCCCTATCACTATCGCTCTCCCACTCTTTTTTATGCCCTCCTGTACAACAGAGCCAGCCACGGTGCCATGAACTTGGCTGCTGTTGCTCTCCCCTAATGAGTCATCTCCCTCAACAGCACTCAAAACAGTGTATCTGTTTTGCAGGGGGATGACCACAGGGGACCCCTGCACTACCTTCTTTGTACTACGCTTCCTGCTGGTCTTCCATTCCTTAGCTGGCTGTGGATCCTTCTCATGCGGTAAGACCAACTCACTACACGTGCCACTTATGTCATTCTCAGCATCGTGGATGCTCCAGAGTGAATCCACCCTCAGTTCCAGTTCCAATCAGGAGATGGAGGCGGATACACTTCTTACACATGTAGTCGTAAGGGACACCGGAAGCGTCCCTGAGTTCCCACATGACACGGGAGGAGCATATCACGTGACCGATCTCTCCTGCCATGCCTTAACCCTTAGATACCCTTAAATTGGTAATAACAATGCTACAGTTTACTTACTGATATAAAAAGAAAAAGAAAAGCTACTCACCAATCACCAGCCAATCACTTACTCCATTGGCTGTGACGTCACCTTTTGATTCCTTTCTACTTCTTTTTTGCTTTCTCTCCCACTGTAGCTGCACCAGTGCGCCTTTTATAGGCCGCTCCGACGCTGCTCCCGCCTCTCGCCAACTGCCGCTGACCCTCGAGCTCCCGCTGGGCCTTTTATAGGCCGCTCCGACGCTGCTCCCGCCTCTCGCCAACTGCCGCTGACCCTCGAGCTCCCGCTGGGCCTTTTATAGGCCGCTCCGACGCTGCTCCCACCTCTCACCAACTGCCGCTGACTCTCGAGCTCCCGCTGGGCCTTTTATAGGCCGCTCCGACGCTGCTCCCACCTCTCACCAATTGCCGCTGACTCTCGAGCTCCCGCTGGGCCTTTATAGGCCGCTCCGACGCTGCTCCCGCCTCTCACCAACTACTGAAGGTACTGAAGGAATGATCAGCCATGATCTTATTGAATGGCGGTGCAGGCTCGAAGAGCCGGATGGCCTACTCCTGCACCTATTTTCTGTGTTTCTATGTTTCTACACTCCACCCCAACCGGAGCCATGTGATCTCCTGGGAGAGGCAAAAACCAGATAAAAACCCAGGCCAATTTAGGGAGAAAAAAATCTGGGAAAATTTCTCTCCGACTCATCCAAGCATCTCTTGTAACGTCTCTTGGTCTGATTTATTGTAGTAGTACTGCTCTTCCTTCGTATGCCAGCACAGCGCAAGAATGTGTATCCTTCCGTTCTAATCAGCTCAATTGTGTTTTGCAGGTCCAACAACACCTATGCGCAGCGAGGCACAATCGGAACCTGAAACTACAACTTTGACCGTGGTCCTCACCACAGGTGGGGAGGAGGAGGAAGACGATGATGAACAGACAACCAGGCCTGAGGAGGGTACAGAGGCGGATGCCTATGGCACCCCTTTGGCGCATCTATCACCTGTGGGACCTGCGGCCACAAAGTCGGCTTCGACAGATGAGGCAGTGAGACCAAGAGGGTTTCAGCTGGCGACGCCAAGGCCCACGTCACTGTTCGCGCCGACCCCACCGAGGCCGGGTCAGCCAGGTCAGCACACGCCTCCTCCTGCCGATCGTATCGAGGGCTTGACCAAACTGTGTTTGGAGAGTGTCGCGATAAGTCGCGAGCTCCTCCAGGCATTCGGGGTATACACGAGGGACATGTCCCAGGCGTCTGCTCGCAATTCGGAGAATATGCAGCAGATGATCCAGGAGATGCGTGCGCAGACTGCCGCCATCGACGCCTTGCGGCATGCGATAGCGGCGGAACACAGCATTGCACCCCAAGGTGCCGCAGCACGCACCACCAGCGCCAGCGCACAAGCGAGTCAGGAGGAAGCACTTCCTTCTGGCCCTCCATCCTGAGCCAATCGAGCCACCGTCACTCCCCCACAGCAGGAAGTGTGGCTGTCGCCCGCTGCACGCCCGACTCGTCTCGGTACCCGGGGACCAAAACTGGGGTGGGGGTGTTAAGATACAGGGGGGAGGGGGGGGGCGTTGAGGACCTGGAGAGAAACGTGGCCGCAGGTAGGGAGGGAGTGTTTTATTGTGGTTTTATTGTTTGTTTTTGTTTTTTAAATTTATTGTTGATTGACTGTTCGGGTGGGGTGGGGGTTGGGGTTGTTACAGTTACAAGAAAATTAATTAAATTGTTAAATCATTAAAAAATTTTATTGCATTTTACAATTGTTGTGCAGTGTCTTCTAATAATGTTTGGTAAGGTAAAACATGAATACAATTGTTGGAAAACAATGGCCAGGCCCAGACCAGGCAAGGATGAAACGGAACGCAACAGCAACCGTTGTCTTTCCGTAACTGTAACTGTCACCAAAGTAAGTTCATGCAAAGTGTTCATTTATGAGCTTCTGACGCAAGAGTTTTGCAGCCACATAACTCCCATGGGGTTTTTCCAGTCTTGCTGGAGGGCGTGGGGCATGGGTTCATTGCCACACTGATTGTCCTCCCTGAGCTCCTCGCCATCCTCCTCATCTTCCTCTGCCTCTTCTGCCTCCCCTCTCTCCTTAGGTGGACCGGCAGCACCATCTGGCAATTGTCCTCTCCTGATAGCTAGGTTATGCAACATGCAGCACACCACAATAAACTCAGCGACCTGCTCAGGGTGGTATTGTAGGCTGCCTAAGAGTGGTCCAGGCATCTGAAGCGCTGCTTCAGCACTCCAATTGTCTTTTCGACGATATTGCGCATAGCTATATGACTTTCGTTGTAACGCTACTCGGCTTCCGTCTGGGGATTACACAGGAGGGTCCTGAGCCAGCATCCAACCATGACCTTGTTTGTGGCTGACTGTCAAATAGATCAGAGACAGCGCACTCACGCAGGATGTGCGCATCATGGATGCTCCCTGGAAATTTAGAATTAACTGGCATGATTATTTGGTTGTCGTCAACAACGAGCTGCACATTCAGGGAGTGGAATCCCTTTCAGTTACGAAACACCTCTGCACCCTGTAAAGGTGCTCACAGGGCGATGTGCACACAGTCTATTGCTTCCTGCACCTTGGGGAAGTTTTGCTATTCTCAAGAAACCCAGAGCCCTCTCAATCTGTGCCGCCCGGTCATAGGGAAGCTTATAAAGTCCATCCTGCCAGCATAAAGGGCTTCAGTCACCTGTCGAATACAGCAATGTGTGGCGTGCTGAGAGATACGGCAGAGGTCGTCAGCTGAAGCCTGAAAGAAGCCCGATGCTTAGAAGGAAAGTACCGCAGTAACCTTTATCTCAACGGGCAGTGCGGTTCTAATGGTGTTGGTAGGCTGCAGATCCCCCTTGATGAGCTGGCATATCTCTGCGATGACCTCCTTTTGGAAACGCAGCCTCCTAATGCACGTGTTATCAGACAAGTTCAGGTATGATTGCTTATCCCTGTAAGTTCATCGGGTGTACGTTCTCCTCCTCCTCCTCCACATTAGCCTGCCACCTCTTTGATTGGGCCCTTCACTAAATGCAACTTCAGACTCCAGCATGTGAGTATTTACAAATAATGGTAGAGAAGTTACAGACCCTAGCACTATCACTATTGCTATAGATACCCTTTGTACTAAAATAAATATAAATATAAATATAAATGTGTTATGTATTAATGCTTGGGTTCACCAAACACCAGAGAGCACCACGGTCGGAGGTCATCGGGCTGTACGCATGTGGCATGTGTGCTTGGTCACCTGTATATAAGCTGGGTGTCTTTGTCACGCAGGCACTCTTGGGCTGGAATAAATATGGATCAGGTTGCACCTAAGTGAGCTTATGGTAACCAGACTCTTGAGTCATTACAATTGGCGACGAGGTAATTTAAGAACTTTCGCATGCACAATGGGCACGGTTGGAATCCTGGAGAGATTCGTGGAGGGCGAGGATTGGGTGGATTTTGTCGACCGCCTGGATCAGTATTTTGTGGCCAACGGCATGGAGACAGAGGCCTACGCAGTTAAGTGCAGAGCAGTTCTCCTCACCGTTTGTGGTCTGAAAATTTATGGCCTGATGAAGAATCTTCTCTCGCCTGTATGTCCGGCATAAAAAGGGTACTAGGAATTGTGTACGTTGGTGGGTAACCATCTGAAGCCACAAGGGGATCATCATATCAGACTACCGTTTCTACACACATGTTCGTGCTGAGGGCCAGGTCATGTCGGGATTTGTCGCCGACTTGCGATGTCTTGCTGAGCCGTGTAAGTTTGGGAACATGCTGGAAGACATGCTGCGTGATGTCTTTGTGATAGGCATCAACCATGATGCGATCCTCAGGAAGCTGTTGGCTACAGAGACGCTGGATTTAAAAAAGGCCATCGCAACTGCCCAGGCATGCGTGAAATATCATCAACGAGTCGGGAGTTCCACGGCAAGTACTGTAAACAAGATGGCGTCGTTTTCAGGCAGAGCTTACGTGAATCCTGCCGCTGCTCAGAGCCCGCCAACTGGTTCGAACCAGATTTCACCCTGTTGGCGTTGGGGAGCAATCATCAGCTTTATCAGTGTCGGTTTAGACAATACTCATGTAATGGATGTTCGAAAGTGGGGCATCTTCACAGGACGTGTCCACGACGGAGCAAGCGTGGTGCGGCTCACCACGTGACTGATGATGACCAGTTCAGTGATGGCCCAGATACGCAACCCGAGGAGGAAGTGAATGGACTGTATTCGTTCCTGAGCAAGAGCCAGCCGATAGTCGTTAACGTGAAGCTGAATGGCATGCCTGTATCAATGGAGCTGGACACGGGTGTGAGCCAATCGATAATGAGACAAAGGACATTCAACACGAAGGCTGCGAAACCGAAGCTGAGTCCAGTCAATGCCAGGTTGCGTACTTACACTAAGGAAGTGCAGCAATCAAGGTGTCATATGACAGTGTGGTTCACGAGCTACCATTATGGATCATCCCAGGTAATGGTCCAATGCTGTTCAGCAGGAATTGGCTCGAGAAAATCAAGCTGAACTGCAATGATGTCAAGATGGTGTCCTTGGTGGATGATACTTCGTGTGTTCAAGTATTGAAAAAGTTTCCTTCTTTGTTTGAACCAGTCATTGACAATTTTACGGGAGCCAAGGTGCAGATTCACCTGGACTCTAATGCAAGGCCTGTCTATCACAAAGCTCGGTCTGTTCCATACATGATGAGGGAGAAGGTTGAAATTGAGCTTGACAGACTTCAGCATGAAGGGATCATATCACCGGTTGAGTTTAACGACTGGGCTAGTCCCATTGTTCCTGTGTTGAAGAGTGATGGCACTGTCAGGATTTGTGGAGACTACAAGATTATGATTAACCAATTTTCGAAACAGGATCAGTATCCGTTACCGAGAGCTGATGATCTGTTCGCCATGCTAGCTGGTGGAAAGTCGTTCACTAAACTAGATCTGACGTCAGCCTATATGACCCAAGAGCTTGTCGACACTTTGAAGAAACTCGCCTGCATCAACACCCATAAAGGACTGTTCGTCTACAACAGGTGTCTTTTTGGGATTCGTTCGTCTGCAGCCATATTTCAGAGGAATATGGAGAGTTTACTGAAGTCTGTTCCTAGAACTGTCGTGTTTCAAGATGACATTCTGGTCACAGTTTGCGACACTACTGAACATCTGAACAATCTTGAAGAAGTCCTACATCGTCTGGACAAAGTGGGGCTCATGCTGAAACGTTCGAAGTGCGTCTTCATGGCACCTGAAGTCGAGTTCCTCGGGAGTAAGGTTGTTGCTGATGGCATCAGGCCCACTGATTCGAAAACCGAGGCCATCATAAATGCACCCTGTCATGCATATAACCTTCATGTAACTGTAAACATAGAAACATAGAAAATAGGTGCAGGAGTAGGCCATTTGGCCCTTCGAGCCTGCACCACCATTCAATGAGTTCATGGCTGAACATACAACTTCATGTAACAACACTGTACACTGTATACATCTAAGAAATGCACACCTTGACCACAGGGGGTGAACTTGTGGGAGACACTCCTCACCTGGTCATCCAGGTATATAAAGGGAGATCCCACGCAGGGTCATCACTTCTTGGTCCTGTGAATAAAGGTACAGGTCATGGAGTGACCTTGTCCCCAGTATGTGTCTCATGTTGATTTATAGTAGTGTGTAAGGACACAACATTTGGTGATGAGAAATGGGAATCAATGACTCACGAGAATGGCCACCGGTAGCACAGAGGAACGGCACTGTGTTGGTGAGGACTGGGACGATTTCATTGAGAGGCTCCAGCAGAGCTTTGTTACGAAGGACTGGCTGGGAGCGGCAGCGGCTGACAAGCGAAGGGCGCATCTACTGACCAGCTGTGGACCTAAGACGTACGCGCTGATGAAAGACCTGCTCGCACCTGAGAAGCCGGCGGACAAGACCTTTGAGGAGCTCAGCAAACTGATCGGTGAGCACCTCAAACCGGCGAGCAGTATATACATGGCCCAACACAGGTTCTATACACACCGACGCCGGGAAGGGCAGAGCATACCAGACTTCGTTGCGGACCTTCGGTGCTTAGCCAGCCTCTGTAAGTTCACAGACGCGTGCAGGGTGGAGATGTTACGGGGTTTCTTCATTGAGGGCATTGGTCATGCCGGGATTTTTAGGAAGCTAATTGAGACTAAGGACTTGACCTTGGAAGCAGTGGCGTTGATGGCTCAAACCTTCATGGCGGGGGAGGAGGAAACCAAGATCATATACGTGTGCAACTCTGCTCCCAACGAGGCGATGGAGCAGGGAATTAACATTGTAAATGCGACTCAGAACCCCGCAGCAGGCAAGGGCAATTCGACACCAATCAGGCAGTAACAGACTCTAGGGTGGGTCCTCAACACAGAAAATGGCAGGTTGAATGGACATTTACACCATCACAAGGGACAATACGTCCTGGCATGGGGCTATTGACACCCACTAACAGAGTGCTCAAGAGTAATCCAAGAGACAATCAGAGAGGAATGCCTGGTAACAGCTCTTCTGTTCACAACAATCTCAGCTCCTGCTGGAGGTGCGGGGGCAGACATGCTGCGAAAACCTACAGGTTTCAACAATTTATCTGCAGAAATTGTAACTTCAGTGGACATTTAGCCAGAATGTGCAGGAAGCCCGCAGCGAGGCTGGTTTATGAAGTGGATGATCACAAGAGGGGTCTGCAAGGCAGGGGTATGCCTGGGACACAGCAATGGATGCTGAAGTTCAGCGGGTCCAGGCGGCAAACATCCACAGCTCATACACAAAGACGCCACCTATGATGATGAGAGTACTGTTAAACGGCATCCCGGTACGCATGGAGCTGGACACAGGAGCCAGCCAGTCACTTATGAGTATCCAACAATTCGAGAAACAATGGCCACTCAGAGCTAGCAGACCTAAACTAGAACGCATTGACACGCAATTACGGACGTACACCAAAGAGATCATCCCAGTGCTAGGCAGTGCAATGTTGGTGGTCACACTTAATGGATCAGAGAACCGGCTACCACTCTGGATTGTCCCCGTAAATGGTCCCGCGCTTTTGGGGAGGAGCTGGATAGCCGAGATAAACTGGAAATGGGGGGATGTGCACGCCATTTCATCTGTGGAGCGAAGTTCATGCTCACAGGTCCTACAAAAGTTTGAGTCACTATTTCAACCTGGTGTCGGGACTTTCAAAGGTACCAAAGTAGTGATACGCATCACCCCGGACGCCAGACCAGTGCACCATAAAGCTAGAGCTGTGCCGTATGTGATGCAGGAGAAAACTGAGAGTGAGTTGGACAGATTGCTAAGAGAGGGCATAATTTTGCCTGTTGAATTCAGCGACTGGGCAAGCCCCATCGTCCCTGTCCTAAAAACGGATGGCTCGGTCAGGATCTGTGGTGACTACAAGGCCACCATCAACCCAGTGTCACTATAAGACCAATACCCGTTTCCGAGAGCGGAGGATCTTTTTGCCACGCTGGCAGGCGGCAATCTGTTCACCAAGTTGGCCCTCACTTCGACCTACATGACCCAAGAACTGGCTGAAGAATCCAAGCTACTGACCACCATCACCACACACAAGGGGCTGTTTGTTTACAACAGGTGTCCATTTGGCATTCGTTCAGCAGCCGCTATCTTTCAAAGAAACACGGAAAGCCTGCTCAAATCCATCCCCGGAACAATCGTATTTCAAGACGACATCCTTATCACGGGTCGAGACACCGAGGAACACCTCCACAACTTGGAGGAGGTGCTACGCCGACTGGACCGGGTAGGTCTGCAACTAAAGAAGTCCAAGTGTGTGGTTTTGGCCCCAGAGGTCGAGTTCCTGGGCAGGAGGGTTGCCGCAGACAGGATCCGGCCTACCGATTCCAAAATGGAGGCGATCCGTCGCATGCCCAGGCCCAGCAACACACCGGAGTTGCGTTCATTTCTGGGACTATTGAACTATTTCTGCCGAACTTAAGCACATTGTTGGAGCTGCTACACGTGCTCCTGCGTAAGAGTTGCGATTGGTTTTGCGGGGACTGTCAGGAACGGGCTTTCAATCGGGCGCGGAACCTGCTTTGTTCCAATAAGCTGTTGACCCTGTACGACCCCCGTAAGAAATTGGTTCTGACATGTGATGCGTCATCCTACGGGGTTGGGTGCGTGTTGCAGCAGAGTAATGATGAGGGCCAACTCCAACCTGTGGTTTATGCTTCCAGGATGCTCTCCCAAGCAGAAAGGGGATATGGGATGGTTGAAAAGGAAGCACTCGCATGTGTCTACGGGGTGAAAAAGATGCACCAGTACCTTTTTGGCAGAAAATTCGAGTTAGAAACGGACCACAAGCCGTTAACATACCTGCTATCCGACAGCAAAGCTGTCAATGCCAATGCGTCAGCTCGCATACGCTTACTGGGGTTCCTCCTGCTGAACTACTGATGAAGAGAAATCTCAAGACAAGACTTTCTCTTGTTCTTCCTGATTTGAATGATCGTGTTGTAAACAGACGTCAAAGTCAGCAATGGTATCATGATCGTGTTGCCGTGTCACGTGACATTTCAGTCAATGATCCGGTTTATGTACTGAACTATGGTCAAGGTCCAAAGTGGATCGCCGATACTGTTACAGCGAGGAGGGTAACAGAGTATTTATTGTCGTGCTCAAGAATGGGCAAACATGCAGGAAACACCTTGACCAGGTTAAACTGCGGCATACGGATGAACTGGAACCGAGTGAGGAAGATGCAGTCAGTGACCAACCAAGCATTGTTCACTCATCAGAGGACTCTGCTGACATTACTGACTCTGAACCTTCAGTCTCTGATGTGGTCATGACTACTCCCATCAGATCGGCTACTCAGCCCTCAGTCTCAACGGACTCAGAACGCTCACCCAGAGCCAAAGTTGAACTGAGACGATCAACTCGTGAGAGGAAAGCCCCAGACCGTCTCAATTTGTAAAAAGACTGTTGTTAAGATTTTAAACGGGGGATGTTGTTATGTATTAATGCTTGGGGGTCACCACACACCAGAGGGCGCCGCAGTCGGAGGTCATCGGGCTGTATGCATGTGGCATGTGTGCTTGGTCACCTGTATATAAGCTGGGTGTCTTTGTCACTGGCGGGGGAGTGGGGGGGAGAGGGGGGAATAGGGGAGTGGGGGGAGTGGGGTGAGCGGGGGGGCGGAGGTAGGGGGAGCAGAGCAGGGGCAGAGGGGGAGCGGGAGAGAGGGGGGAGTGGGGGTAGTGGGGCGCGAGCAGGGGGGAGTGGGGGGAGTGGGGGGAGCGGGGGTTAGGGGGGAAGCGGGGGGGAGGGGGGAGTGGGGAGAGGGGGAGCGGGGCGGGAGCGGGGGGGTAGTGGGGGGAGCGGAGGTTAGGGGGCAAGCGGGGGGAGGGGGGAGTGGGGGGAGCGGAGGTTAGAGGGGAAGCGGGGCAGGAGCAGGGGGGGAGCGGGGGGAGCAGGGGTTAGGGGGAAGCGGGGGGGGGGGATGGGGGAGTGGGGGGGAGAGGGGGGAGCGGGGGGGGAGTGGGGGGAGCGGGGGTTAGGGGGAAGCGGGGGGGGGAGGGGGGAGAGGGGGGAGCGGGGCCAATCTCCACAAAGCCCTAAGCTGAATTTCACTCATGACCATCCCTCACCGCCCACCTGGAAGCTTTGGAATTTCGGCCTCCGTAGGTTTTGGCCATTAATCTGGCTCACCTCAACTCTACAAGCTATAGCAGCCCCTGATCTGGATTCCAAGTCCTTGCCATATATGAATAAAGTGGAAGTCTCCTTGCAGAATGCAGCACTGAAGGGGATGAGCATTAACCACACTGCCCCACAACAACACTCTCATTAGCTGGTGCAGGGTTGCTTCACGTCGAGCTGACAGCTGGGTGTCTTTCTCGATTTCTTTCGTCATTAACTGTCTTGCAGAGGCAGACTCCTTCTGTGAGATTCTGACACAAAGACCGGAGCGGTGTCTGTCAGGATTTCCATCGTCGTGATGTTCCTGGAAGCTTTGGAAGCGGTGATCTGGGCTGGCGTTTCACAGGTGTTGCAAAACATTGCAATTGGAAAGAGGTCACTGCCCGTTTCCCACCATCCCTGAGATATCTACGATTGCCCACTTCGGTCGGACATTTTCCTAGGGCTTTCATCACATGACTTCCCGCCTCCAATCGCCCCGCCCGGTCAAAAGGTTTCCCATCTCCAGAATTTTTATAAATAATAAACAAAAGTGTTCAAAGAAAATAAAAAAACTATTGCAGACATTTTATTAATGTACCAATGAAGTTAACTCCTATCAACGACTATCTGTCCCACCTGTGACAGGGACTGTGGTTCTCGTATTGGACTGTTCAGCCACCTAAGGGCTCACGTTAAGAGTGGAAGCAAGCCATGAACTCATTGAATGGCGGTGCAGGCTCGAAGGGCAGAATGGCCTACTCCTGCTCTTATTTTCTATGTTTCTATGTTTTTTCCTCGATTCCGAAGGACTGCCTATGATGATGATGTTGACCCCAGCAATGCCCTGGAGACCCGTGGGTAATCCTGCAGGGTTGGCGAGCTGAAGGATACCCTTTGTAGTGCCGCAGTCTCTCAAACCATCTTCTCGCCGCACACTAGAAACTGATAACACTCTGCAGCAACAGAATGCATCAAAATAATGACAAAATGCTGATTTCAGAAAATAACATTTTGGGATACAGTATAGGAGTAATTTGAGACATTTTGTCAAATTCTGTCTGATAATCGCTCCTGTGAAACACCTTGTTTCCTCTGCCCACCTGGGGCACACTTGCTGTGTAGGAGTTCCGAGTAGAGCGCTTGCTTTGGGAGTCTCGTGTCTGGCATACGAACAATATGACCTACCCAATGAAGCTGGTCGAGTGTGATCAGTGCTTCGATGCTGGGGATGTTGGCCTGGTCGAGGACACTAACATTGGTACATCTATCCTCCCAGGGGATTTGCAGGATCTTGCGTACTGGTGGTGTAAGCCTCAGACCCGTCCAGGTGCAGCGATATCTGACAGCAATGTGATCAATGGTTTATTGGGCTGTCAATGCCTACAGGGCCTGGCAGTAAATTGCTGAGACCTTTGTGCACAGTGACATGGGCCTTTGTTACAGAGCCTGTAAGGCCTGTGCTGAGCTACATCATCATCATAGGCAGTCCCTTGAAGCGAGGATGACTTGCTTCCACGCCAAAAAGGGATGAGTTCACAGGTGTTTCACTGAAGGACCTAATATTCCAGATCCCGAACTACATCCTGAAGGGTGGAAGATGTCTGTGCCTGGATTTTTTTAACGTGGGGTGGCCGTTGCACACCAGCCACCACACGGGCTTGACAGAGCTAGGTCTTGGTCCAGTGGCAAGGATTACCCCAGACGACTGGAGACCAGCTCTGCTGCACAGACCTAGCGCGCACACATATCGCAGTGTGGGCTGGCCCTTGCTGCCCCTGGGCCCTCGTCATTTCTGAGCCACAGACTCACGTCTCTCCTGGGCCCCGGTCACTTCCTTCTACAAACTCTCGCCGCTCCTTCGTCCCTCCTGCTGTGCCTGCCCGCACTGCAATCAGCGACCTGGCTTTGCAGCCATCGCCCTCCTGCAGTGGTATACCGTCGCACACTGCTCCCTCTGATGGCCCCGGCCTGCTGATGGTCTTGCAGGCTGGGATCGTGCCAATTTCCGGGCCGGGCCAGGCCATCGCACGCTGCTAGCTCTAATGCAGCCTTTCAATGAGCTACAACTCTTTCTGGCATTGGTCATGCACTTTGGAAGTTGAGGATTTGTGGTTGAGAGGAAACAGTGACTCTCTCTGTGGTTCAGGGTCGAAATCAGAATGACTGACGGTGAAATGGAACAACCAGCCGGGTCATAAGTTGCACATTTGGAGAACTCTGGCTGCTATATCACTCATTCAGTTTTTTTCTCCACAGTACATTGTTCCACCAATAAATGAAGAGAATCCAAAAATAAACTGCACATATTCCTGTGATATATTCTTTACGACATCACAAACACACGACACACAAGATGGCTCTAGAGAACACTTGTCATCATATGACTTGTCACATGAGCCTTGTATTGTATTTACATCAGCAGTTGCAATACCATAGTTGTGCACTAGCCAGAGCTCTATCACACTTCCGACCTGCGTGTTGAAGGAATGACCATCCTGTCATGTATTTCACCATCTTGCAATGACTATAAGTATGTAACTGTAACTCATGCATACTGTACCTGTAACCTTTTAATGCACACCCTGACCACAGGGAGTGAGCTCCTCACCTGGGCTTCCAGGTATAAAAGGGGAGGTCCCACCCAGGATCAGCACTCTTTGGTCCTGGAAATAAAGTAATGGTCACAGAGTGACCATGTCAGATATATCCATGCTTCGTGTGAGTTTGTAATAAGATGCAGAGACACTACACATCCCATTTCCGAACATGTAAACAGAGCCTTAGACGGAGTTTGTTTGTATCGATGTTCTGATGAAAATGTTAGCTGTGGCTTGCCTCTTGGGTCAGAAGGTTGTGGGTTCAAGCCCCAATCCAGAGACTTGAGCACATAATCTTGGCTGACACTTTGCTGCAGCACTGTCAGAGGTGTCCTTTGGGTTAGATGCTAATACTGAGGCTTCTGTTTCCCTATTTGGGTAGATGTTAAAGAGCCCATCTGACTATTCATAAAGTCATATAAATCTCAATACATTAGGTAGCTCAATATACCAGAGCTAGCTCTACATCAGAACAATCAATTCTAATCCCACTTTCTTAATTACTCCTTGTACCATTAATATTTTCCTCCACGTATTTCTGAATAAATGTTGTGAGTCCATGGCTGCCTGTGGTTATTTATTCCATATCCTCGTTAAGCTGAGGCCCCGTCTACTCTCTCAGATGGACGTAAAATATCCCATGGGACAGGACAGGAGGATACACCTTCTACACTGCTGATGTGCATCACCTGTTAGAACACTTTGTACCAGATACACAGCTGCGTTAGGTGGACAGCCCTGACAGATTGTACAAGTATTTACCGTGTTCCTCTCCAAATCAGACAGTTTGTTCGTGTGGAGAATTGTTCCTTTGACATATGCAACAATTCAGGCTCAGTTCCTGTGTTGATGTTCCTTCATCAATTAGTTAACACCTCCATTATCGTTGTTAACTCTCCTCTCCTTCATCCCCGATTTTCATCGCTCCACCACTGGTGGCCGTGCCTTCAGCTGCCTGGGCCCTAAGCTCTGGAATTCCCTTCCTAAACCTCTCTACCTCTCTATCTTCCTTCAGGATGCTCCTTAAAACCTTCCTCTTTGACCAAGCTTTTGGTCACATGTCCTACTATCTCCTTATGTGGCTCAGTGTCAACTTCAGAGTATGGGCCTTACACTAAACATCCGTAAGATAAAGGTCCTCTACCAGCCTGTCGCCGCCACACATACTGCCCCCCGATTATCAAAATCCACGGTGAGGCCTTGGACAACGTGGACCATTTTCCATACTTCGGGAGGCTACTGTCAACAAGGACAGACGTCGATGATGAAGTCCAACACCACCTTCAGTGCGCCAGCGAAGCCTTCTGTCGCCTGAGGAAGAGAGTGTTTGAAGACCAGGACCTGAAACCCAGAACCAAGCTCATGGTCTACAGGGCTGTAGTGATACCCGCCCTCCTATATGCTTCAGAGACATGGACTATATACAGCAGGCACCACAAAGCGCTGGAGAAGTACCACCAATGCTGCCTCCACAAGGTTCTGCAAATCCATTGGCAGGATAGGCGCACCAACGTCTGTGTTCTCGCTCAGGCCAACGTCCCCAGCATCAAAGCATTGATCACACTCGACCAGCTCCGTTGGGCGGGCCACATCGTCCGCATGCCCAATTCCAGACTCCCAAAACAAGCGTTCTACTCGAAGCTCCGAAATGGCAAGCGAGCCCAAGGTGGGCAGAGGAAATGTTTCAAGGACACACTCAATGCCTCCTTGAAAAAATGTAACATCCCCACTGACTCTTGGGAATCCCTGGCCCAAGACCGCTCAAAGTGGAGGAGAAGTATCCGGGAAGGCAGCGAGCACCTCGAGTCTCTTCGCCGGGAGCATGCGGAAGCCAAACGCAAACAGCAGAAGGAGCGTACGGCTATCCAAGCCCCCCACCCACCCCGCCTCTCCAACCACCGTCTGCCCCACCGGTGACAGAGACTGTAGGTCCCACATTGGTCTCATCGGTCACCTGAGGACTGATTTATTGTGGACGCAAGTTATCCTCGACTCCAGGGGGACTGCCGAAGAAAAGCTTGGGCTGGATTTTGGGCTTTGATGATTTCGGGGCGGTAATGGCGGTGGGGCGGTAAAGTTAGTGCCCGGGAATAGTTTGCGCCTCAGTCAGTGACATTGGGCAGCTGGGCCCTGAGTGAGGGGGTGCAGCGCTAAGGGAGGCGTTGTACACCTCTCCTGGGCGCCAGCCCGGGAAACTCCCGAGCTAAAGGGCTAGGCTGGGAGTGCTCTGAGAGACGCCTGGGGATGGGGGAGGAGGGGGGGCGGAACCTGAAAATAAAACACAAAAACATTTCCAAAACATTGCCCACACCATCACAACACAAATTGCAAAAAAAATGAACAGTAAACGTAATCGCACTTACATTAGGACGGCATTACTCGCCTCTCCGCTGTCGGGATGGTGGGACCGCCCTGATTTCCCGGGCGGTCACTGCGGGACGCGCTGCGGGGCGGACGGGTTGGGCTGAAGTCCAAACTCCCGGGCGGTGCTGCTCCGCGCCGCCGCTAAACCCGACCCGAGGATCGCCGCGGGGCGCTGGAGGCTGACCGCCCGGCCACAACACCTCACCGCCGCCATTGCCGCCGCTCCGGGGCGAAAAACGGAGCGCAGAGGAGCCGAAAATCCAGCCCCTTAGTCTTGATTACTGGAAGGAGTCGCGCCACTATTGGCTCGTCCACAGGCCCCAAAATGCAGGAGGGGTTCGATCACCTTCCAGAGCTGAGCGGGCCGCTCCTTCGGGAGCCATAGAGTCCGGCTGCTGTGTGGCGGGAAGGTCCTGCCCAGGTCTCCTGTGCCACATTGGACTGGTATGACGCATGGCCCTGCTGTGGCATTCTGGGTCCCGCCACGTGCCGCTGATGCACCCTGACATGTGCAGTGTGTGTCAGCGACTCCAGCCCCGGTGTTTGGAACAGGACGAGGCAATGTGGGCCACAGTACGATGTTTCCCCAGGTCCGCAACAGTAGAATCAGCAGTCGCAGCCTGCGCCTGAAGAGTGGGACCGGGGGCTGGGGGGGTGCGGGGGGGCAGGTGGGGCCGTGGGGGGTACATTCCAAACAAATCTGCGGAAACTTCAGTGAACAAGTGGTTAATCTCTCGAGCACACTCCTTAGGGTGACAGTGAAAGCACATATTACTGATTCATTCAAATACACATTAGGTACATTTCTGTCAGAGAATAATAATTTGGGACACGGTGCAGTTGAAGCTCCTTTATCCGACACCCTCAGGACCTGGCCTTTGCCGAATATTGGATTTTGCCGGATAAAGGGAGGTCAGCCCGGGGGGGGAGGTCGTTGCCCCAGTGGGCCGAATGTCGGAGGGTCCCAGTGTCGGCATGGAGGCCGGCTACGTTCTGCGCATGTGCCCCCGGCCACCAGAATCATGCCGGACGAGGGGTGGTGCCGGATAAGGGAGTCCCGGATAAAGGAGGTCCAACCTGTATACGAGTAATTTGAGACGTGCCGTGTGGTGAGTGTAGGGAGCTCGGGGGGAACAGGGGACTGTGGGCCCGTGGGTCCCAAAGCTCTCCCCCACTGGGGGCTTCCTCACCTCATGTCTGGGTCTGGTGTAGGCCCATTGATGGAGATTGGTCGCTGGGATTGGTCAACAACTCCATTATCGTTGGATCATGTGATGGCCATGACCAGGATGGTAGAAAGTGAACTGGATGGACCCTGGTCAGCTTATGTCTAGCAATTCCCGGTTATGATTATCAGCATAGATGGACAGAGTGTGGGACCCCCAGGAATTTCGGGGCCAAGGGCCGAGGAAGAGCTAATCTCAGGAAAGCGCCGGCTAGGATGTTACAGTTAGCCTCAGTGCCTCGGATCTATGGAGGGGATGGGCGGCAAATGAGTATTCCCATTCCTGATTGCTTTCCCGAGACCAACGCTTTGTGTGTGTGTGTGTGGACGTTGGGTGAGGACATGGACTCGGCTTCGTTGTGATGCTCCCACAGTTGAATAGTCTTTCTCGTGCACCCCGTGGGGATAGGCCAGAGAGCTGTATGTGTTGTGGATCCATTGGAATGAGCCAGAGGTCCGGTGACTGGGGTAACACAGGGTGGGATACTTAAATTAACACACTCAAATGAACGGATGGAAAAGCAAGGGATGGACTCCCGCAATTTCCCGGAATGGACTCCTTCACAAGCAGACCCCGGAATCGCCCCCATAGCCCACCCCGATTCAGTGTCTTTTCAGAGAGGAAGGGAATAGGGACGATATCAGATTGTTAATAGCAGCATTTACAGTGAGACTGAGCAATACTCAGATTGATTATACGGGCTTTACGGCACAGACACAGGCCATTCGGCCCAACGTGTCCGTGCCGGTGTTTATGCTCCACTCGAGCCTCCTCCCACCCTCCTTCACCCTATCAATGTATCCCTCTATTCCCTTATCCCTGATGTGTTTATCCAGCCTCCCCTTAAATGCATCGATACTATTTGCTTCAACCATTCCCGGTGGCAGCGAGTTCCATATTCTCACCACTCTCTGGGTAAAGAAATTCCTCCTGAATTCCCCATTGGATTTATTAACAACTATCTTATATTGATGGCCCCTAGTTTTGGGTCTGAATAAAAGAAAAGACCATTTTACATAACATGGACGTTAATTTGTGATCCTGCAGGATGACGTGATAGAAACTCGCCTTTCACAAAATATCATAGAATCATAGAAACGTACAGCATAGGAGGCCATTCGGCCTATCATACCTGTGCCGGCTCTGTGAATGAGCAGTCGTGCTCAGTTCCCTCCCCCCCGCTCTTTGTCTGTAACCCTGTAACTTCCTCATTCTCCAGTACCCGCCCAACTCCCTTTTAAAATGCTTCATGGAATCAGCGTCCACCACATTCTCAGGTCGAGCGTTCCAGACCCCCACCACTCTCTGAGTGAGAACAATTCTCCTCCTCTCCCCTCTGGATGTTTGGCCGATGATTTTAAAGCCATGACCCCTGGTTATTGACCCTGTCACCAGAGGGAAAATCCCTTCTCGATCTCCTCTTTCAAAACCCCTCAGTGTCGTGTACGTGTACATGTACACATCTTACTGTTATTCTGGACACCTCCACATGCTTGTCACTAATTTACCCCCGGCACAAATTACCGAGCCGCTCCAAGTGTGCGACGGCTTCGCGGTGGGCGACTGGGCGATGTCATCAGGACCCAGGTCGGCGTTTGGGGTGTGGGCAGGGACATCGGCGGGGCCCTGGTACAGCGGAGGGGCAGGAAGGTCGTGGCGGACTTGCAACGAGTGATCAGGGCGGAGGAGCGATGAGGGATCGTGGCTGAGATTCGGTGGGCGATCGCGACGGAGGTTCGGCAAATGTTTGTAGTGGAGGAGCGTCGCGAGATCGTGGCGGAAGTGCGGCAAATGTTTGTGGCGGAGGAGCGTCGTGAGATCGTGGCGGAGATGAGGGTACGGGGCCCAGAAGAGCCGAGGACACAGGGGCAGCACGGACCAGCCCGCACTGCGATATGTGTGCACTAGGTCCGTGCAGCAGAGCAGGTCTCCAGTCGTTTTGGTTAATCCTTGCCACTGGACCAAGACCTAACTCTGTCAAGCCCGTGTGGTGGCTGGTGTGCAACGGCCACCACACGTTAAAAAAATCCACGCACAGGCATTTTCCACCCCCTCAACTAGAGTTCAGGACTGGAACATCGGGTCCTTCATTGAAACATCTGTGAACTCATTCGCGGGACCGCCTATGATGATGATCACCATTACTATCATAGGCAGTCCCTCGGAATCGAGGAAGACTTGCTTCCACTCCTGAAGTGAGTTCTTTGGTGGCTGAACAGTCCAATACGAGAGCCACAGACTCTGTCACAGGTGGGACAGATAGTCGTTGAAGGAAGGGGTGGGTCTTTGTGGATTCTGACAGAGTGGGTAACGCACACCATAATGCGATTGGCCACCTCTTACACTCTGTCGGAGACAAGGCTGAATGACAAAGGCCTGGAATGTAGGCATTCAGCAGGGTGAGCAAATATCATCACACTATTCTGTTGTGTGTTGTTTTGTGAGGCGGCCACTGTAAAGGTGCACCGAACAAAACACTACTGTCATTTGCACATAGCTCTCACTGAGCTAACAGCACAGGCTTGAATACATGGCGGGCATGTTGGGTTTTCAAGATAAAATCGTTCAGCTGCTTTTTGTTCTCTGCCGTGTTAAGATCAAAGATCAGCACTGTTTTGTTAACTGCACTTGGATTCCCTGCTGCTGCCTGTGCCTGAGGCAGGGAAGGACACCTGTTAGTCAGTATCTGTGTCTCTCTAGCACTGAATGCTGGGATCGTGGTAACACCGGCACCTCCAGGATCCCCCCCATCCTGCCTCGGACATGTATCGTCCACTGGCCTCTCATTGTCTGTCGCTCGTTCTATCAGCTCGGTCCCTCCCTAACAGCCCTGTCATCATCATAGGCAGTCCCTCGGAATCGAGGAAGACTTGCTTCCACTCCAAAAGTGAGTTCTCAGGTGGCTGAACAGTCCAATATGAGAATTACAGTCTCTGTCACAGGTGGGACAGACAGTGGTTGGAGGAAAGGGTGGGTGGGGAGTCTGGTTTGCTGCACGCTCCTTCCGCTACCTGCGCTTGATTTCTGCATGCTCTCGGTGATGAGATTCAAGGTGCTCAACATCCTCCTGGATGCTCTTCCTCCACTTAGGGCGGTCTTTGGCCAGGGACTCCCAGGTGTAGGTGGGGATGTTGCATTTTGAGGCTTTGAGGGTTGTCCTTGAAATGTTTCCTCTGCCCACCTGGGGCTCACTTGCAGTTTAGGAGTTCCGAGTAGAGCGCTTGCTTTGGGAGTCTCGTGTCAGGCATGCGAACAATGTGGCCCGCCCAGTGGACCTGGTCAAGTGTGGTCAGTGCTTCAATGCTGGGGATGTTGGCCTGGTTGAGGGGATTTGTAGGATCTTGCGGAGACATCGTTGGTGGTATTTCTCCAGCGATTTGAGGTGTCTACTCTACATGGTCCATGTCTCTGAGCCATACAGGGGGGCGGGTATCACTATAACCCTGCAGACCATGAGCTTGGTGCCAGATTTGAGGGCCTGGTCTTCAAACACTCTCTTCCTCAGGCGGCCGAAGGCTGCACTGGAGGTGGTGTTGAACCTCGTTGTCGAAGTCTGCCCTTGCTGATAATAGGCTCGCGAGGTATGCAAGTCCATTCCAACCTCTGTCGTTGAATTACAGCGCACATTCAGAGGCTGAACTCCAAGTCATCGTCAACATCTTCACCGAGGCATAGGAAAGCATGGGCCTTACACTAAACATCCGTAAGACAAAGGTCCTCCACCAACCTGACCCCGCCACACAGCACTGACCCCGGTCATCCAAATCAGTCCGTCCGTCCATCCGTCTGCCTGTCTGTCTTTGGAGTTTTTATCTATCTATTGTTGGAGTGTCTATCTCTCTATCTATTTAGCTATCTTCTAACTGTCTATCTGCTATTGGAGTTTCTTTCTTTCTTTCTTTGCTTTGCCTTTGTTACCTCTAGACTTGACTACTCCAACGCACTCCTGGCTGGCCTCCCACATTCTACCCTACGTAAACTAGAGGTGATCCAAAACTCGGCTGCCCATGTCCCAACTCGCACCAAATCCCACTCACCCATCACCCCCTGTGCTCGCTGACCTACATTGGCTCCCGGTCCGGCAACGCCTCGATTTCAATATTCTCATCCTTGTTTACAAATCCCTCCATGGCCTCGCCCCTCCCTATCTCTGTAATCCCCTCCAGCCCCACAACCCCCCGAGATGTCTGCGCTCTGCTAATTCTGCCCTTTCGAGCATCCCTGATTATAATCGCTCAACCTGAGCTCTGGAACTCCCTCCCTAAACCTCTCCACCGCTCTACCTCTCTCTCCTCCTTTAAGACGCTCCTTAAAACCTACCTCTTTGACCAAGCTTTTGGTCACCTGCCCTAATTTCTTCTTATGTGGCTCCGTGTCAAATGTATGTGTTTTGTTTTAAAACCCCCCTGTGAAGCACCTTGGGAAGGTTTACTACGTTAAAGGCGCTATATAAATACAAGTTGTTTTCTGTCTTTCTCTCTCTCTTTCTTGCTTTCTATTCCCTGGGTTTGCCCCTGTAATTTGACCCGTGATTAGCTGGCTGTGGGAGGGAGGGAGGGAGTATCTAGTCACGATACTCCAGCCATCATGCTATGGACAGGCCTCATGGACCAGCTGGCCGTCAGTTGTTGAATGTTTTTTTTGAGAGGAGTATTGTGAACTAAAATGTAATTTTAGGAAGAAAGTGTGTTTAACATGAAATGAAAGCTTGGTTTGACAACCTTTGGCAGGTTACCCGTTCTCTAAAAGGCCACCCGTGTCCTGGGCACATTGATGGGCCGACCTTTTTGAGTTGGGTACAAACCACAAGAGACACTTGTAAGTTAGAAGATTTAGAAGAATGAGAGGGGATCTCATAGACACATATAAAATTCTGTTGGGATTGGACAGGTTAGATGCAGGAAGAATGTTCCCGATGTTGAGGAAGTCCAGAACCAGGGGTCACAGTCTAAGGATAAGGGATAAGCCATTTAGGACCAAGATGAGGAGAAACTTCTTCACCCAGAGAATTGTGAACCTGTGGAATTCTCTACCACAGAAAGTTGTTGAGGCCAGTTGTTAGATATATTCAAAACGGAGTTAGATGTGGCCCTTACAGTTAAAGGAATCAAGGGGTATGGAGAGAAAGCAGGAAAGGGGTACTGAGGGAATGATCAGCCATGATCTTATTGAATGTTGGTGCAGGCTCGAAGGGCCGAATGGCCTACTCCTGCACCTATTTTCTATGTTTCTACGTTCAAAGCATGCAACAATAAAATGGAATTGATTGAAAACTGAGTACAACTTTGGAAAAGAGACTGAATATCATAAAAAGTGGCTGAATATTGCTTATTATATTTTTGATTTTACAATGTAAGTAGAACACTTGATCACCAACAAGAGAGAGTTGTGACATTGTGTCCTGTTGCTGCAAATCTACAGGACAGTTTTAGATGTCAGGTTGCCTCACTCTAGTCCTCCCTCAGATTTACTGGGATTACCTAAATGTCACTGAGACTAAGATTCCGGAGAAAACATCTCCCTTGGGTAAAGCTGGTGACATTCTCTGTAATTATTTCACAATCATTTTTACGATGCACTTAGCAGCCCAAATCTGAAATTATTCTTACAATAATCAGTAAGAGTATTTTGACAGGCTCTGCATTATTAATTATCCGCCAGCAGCTCTCAGTTCCCCAACTCCTTCACTGCGAGAGGAATAGTATTATGTTGACAAGCGAGAGAGAAAAGCTTACAGAATGCGAGTGCACCCAAAAACAATCACGATTGTAATCGCACCACCATCAGTGGCCGTGCCTTCAGCTGCCTGTGCCCCAAGCTCTGCAACTCCCTGCCTAAACTTGGGCTGACTTTTGAAGATAGGTTGAGTAAGTAGGGCCTGTATTCACTGGAGTTCAGAAGAATGAGAGGTGATCTTATTGAAACTTATTAGATAATGAGGGGGCTTGACAAGATGGATGCAGAGAGGATGTTCCCACTCATAGGGGACATTTAAAACTGAGATGGAGGAATTTCTTCTCTCAGAGGGTCATGAATCTGTGGAATTTGCTGCTCCAGAGAGCTATGGAGGCTGGGTCATTGAATATATTTAAGGCGGAGATAGACAGATTTTTGAGCGATAAGGGAGTAAAGGGTTATGGGGAGTGGGCGGGGAAGTGGAGCTGAGTCCATGATCAGATCAGCCATGATCTGATTGAATGGCGGAGCAGGCTCGAGGAGCCAGATGGCCTACTCCTGCTCCTATTTCTTATGTTAAAACCTACCTCTTTGACCAAGCTTTTGTTCACCTCTCCTAATATGGCTCGGTGTCAAATTTTGTCTGATAACGCTCCTGTGAAACGCCTTGGGACATTTTACTTTGTTAAAGGTGCTATATAAATACAAGTTGTGACTGATAACCAAACAGTAAGGTGTGTGTTTATATAGTGCATGTTGCAGCTGTAAGGGATGTGCCGCAGTGTATCGCATGCAAAGAATTGCTTTGAAATATATTCACTGCTGCATAAGATAATGCAACATCCATTCTGTGCACAACAGTGCCCTACATAAGGCAATGAGAGCAGTACTTGGTTGACCAGGATCTGGTCATTGACTAAGTTGCGAGTACTATTGAATTTTTACCTGTCCTTCCGGCCACAAAGCTGACTTTGATGCTACTTCTGCTGCTGGTCCCTTCCTCTCTCAGAAACACCCGGGGCCAGTATTGTCAGGACCTATACCTCCAGCAGAGCATCACACCATTCAGCCCGTGTGGTGGCTGGTGTGCAACGGCCACCACACGTTAAAAAAATCCACGCACACGCATCTTCCACCCTTCAGGATGTAGTTCGGGATCTGGAATATTAAGTCCTTCATTGAAACACCTGTGAGCTCATCCCTTTTTGGCGTGGAAGCAAGTCATCCTCGACACGAGGGACTGCCGATGATGATGATGATACTGCTGATCTGTGGGTCCACAGCCCACAAAGGAGGCACTCACTGAATAATGGAAACCGCTGGTTTATTGAGAATCCTATCTGGCACGTATAGCTCAAGAATGACAAAGAAAAGAAAGACTTGCATTTCTATAGCGCCTTTCACGACACCGGACCTCTCAAAGTGCTTTACAGCCAATACAGTACTTCTTGAGTGTAGTCACTGTTGTAATGTAGGAAACACGGTAGCCAACTTGCACACAGCAAGCTCCCACAAGCAGCAATGTGATCATGACCAGATAATCTGTTTTTGCTATGTTGATTGAGGGTTAAACATTGGCCAGGCCACCAGGGATAACCCACCCTGCTCTTCTTCGAAATAGTGCTTTGAAATCTTTTACATCTGCCTGAGAGTGCAGACTTGGTTTAACATCTCATCCAAAAGACAGCACTCCCGACAGTGCAGCACTCCCTCAGCACTGCACAGGGAGTGTTGGCCTAGGTTTACGTGCTCAAGTCCCTGGAGTGGGACTTGAACCCACAACCTTCTGACTCAGAGGCGAGAGTGCTGCCCACTGAGCCACCATCATCATCATAGGCGTCCCTCGAATGAGGATGACTTGCTTCCACATGAGTTCACAGATGTTTCAATGAAGGATCTGATGTTCCAGTCCTGAACTCCAATTGAAGGGTGGAAGATGCCTGTGTGAGGATTTTTTTAACGTGGGGTGGCCGTTGCACACCAGCCACCACACGGGCTTGACAGAGCTAGGTCTTGGTCCAGTGGCAAGAGTTAACCAGGACGACTGCTGCATTGACCTAGCACGCACACATATTGCAGTGTGGGCTGGGCCCGTGCTGCCCCTGGGCCCTCGGTTCTTCTGGGCCCTGTACCCTCAATCGCCGCACCTCCACCACGATCTCTCGATGCTCCTCCGCCACAAACACTCGCCGAACCTTCGCCACGATCTCCTGCAGCACCTCCGCACCAAACATTCGCAGAGCCTCCGTCATGATCACCCACCAAATTTCAACCACGATCCCTCATCACTCCTCCGCCCCGGTCACTCGTCGCAAGTCTGCCACGACCTTCCCCCTCCTCTGCTGTACCTGGGCCACGCCAATGTTCCTGCCCACGCTCCAAACGGCGATCTGGGTCCTGATGACATCACCCAGTCGCCCACCATGAAGCCATCGCACATTTGTGTCAGCTTGTGCTGGAAGTTGCAGTGGCTTGCTCCAGCTCTTACACTCCCGACCTGCGGTGATGTTCTCACACCAGTCAGGGTGGCCCACGATGTCCCAGTGCCCATCGCTCCTTCCAGTCACGGCATGAACCCAAATAACCTGAATTCAATTGAAGCTGCCTTGGGCTGTGTAGTGTATAAAATAATACAATGAACTCCGTACTGTGAACCAGTGACCAGACATAACTGGGTCAGTCTTTAATGGCTTCCAGAAGTGAAGATACAAAGGTGAAGTTCAGGTTATATACCGGGCCCCAGCACGAATGTACCTATGATCCTAGGACCTCCGATGGTAGTGCCCCCTGTTGGTGGGCAGACCGTATGCACATACATTACAGCTATGAGCTTGCATTCCATCGGGAAGGAGGCGAATGGTTTGAACACATTTAAGTGAGTCTTAGTTGGATGAAAATCAGGAAAAGAGATCACACCAGGAAGTCTCATTCACTGCTCAGGGCCAGTAGTTAAAAGGGGAGGTTGGTGTGCAAAGCTTATTCATCAGGTCATTTGTCCTCACCATAACAAGCCCCTTAATTGCTGCTTTGTAAATGCCTCAATTGCCAGCAATGTACCAAAGGCAGCAATCAATGGCGGGAGTAGATCAGCAACAAAAGAAGTGTTTCAGGGATTGTTCGAGACTGTGTTACTACAGAAATCTATCGTCTTTGCAGTTTAGATTCCCGTTGAGTAATCCAATTACATGCTTGAGAAATGCAAACCTAGCAGAGCCACAAGGAACCAGAAAAGAAGAAAAAAATGACAACTCCCCTTAACCCTAAAGGTGCTGACTCACAAGGAACACCAGGAGATCTATTGCACACAGTTTTGGTCTGTTTTAGACCGTTTTAGTCTCCTCACCTTGGGAAGAATAAACTTGCCTGAGCGGGGGAGCAACGGAGGTTGACGAGACTGATCCCTGGGATTAGAGGGCCGTACTGTGAGGAGAGATTGAGTAGATTGGGCCTATACTCTCTGCAGTTTAGAATGGGAGGTGATCTCATTGAAACATAAGAGTCTGAGGGGGATTGACAGGGTAGATGCAGAGAGGTTGTTTTCCCCGGGCTGGAGAGTCTAGAACCAGGGGACACAGTCTCAGGATAAGGGGTCGGCCATTTCAGACTGAGATGAGGAGGAATTTCTTCACTCAGAGGATTGTGAACATTTGGAATTCTCTACCCCAGAGGGCTGTGGATACTCAGTCATTGAGTATACTCTCAGGGATATGGGGACAGTGCAGGAAAGTGGAGTTGAGCTCGAAGATCAGCCATGATCTTCCTGAATGGTGGAGCAGGCTCGAGGGGCCGAATGGCCACCTCCTGCTCCTAGTTCTTATATTCTGATGAGCCGCTGAGTTTAAAGAGTTATTGGCATCGAGATTTTGTGACTCTACAAGGTGATTTCTGGGCTCGGCCCACCGGGACCTCGGAGTCGGCCCGAGAATGAAAATAAAATGCCGTACGCGGCAGTGCGCCTTCCCCTTTAAGGGTGCACGTGCCACCCAGCCACACACAGATTCTCGCCGGGGAAAGCTATTGGTGGCACCGACCAGCGGCACTAATCACGCGGGGCAATTTCCCACGGGGTCGGAGAGGGGTCGTCGCCGGGTAGTGTGGGATCGGTGCATGCCTGACGGGGCGGGATCACGGGCAGCGTGGAAACCCGTTCCCGCCGCTCCTGGCCCGGGGGCAATTTAGGACGGGCCAGCCCATCCGTCTGCCCCGGTCGGTGAGGAATATCTGCCCTAAGAGGCGGTAATGGAACTTAAGGAGGGGCCAGTTTCAGCCTCTTCATCCATGTCTTAAACTTTGACGGTATTTTTGTTTCTTGCATTTCTGTATTTCCCATCAAGGTGTGAATGGAGGAGAATGCAAATCTTCCCACCTCGAGCACCCAGTGTCACAATACAGTGCCTCCTGTTCAAGTGTAGGGCATTGACACAAGAGGAGCTTGTCAAAGAAACTGCTGCTCTTTCTGGACTTAATTGGTAACTGAAAATAAGTTTTAAAATAATATTTAGACTGCATTTAAACAGCTTCAAATGGAAGAGTAAATCTGAATGTTATAAAGCAAGATAGATCTACACTTTGATTGTTTCTTTAGTTATGTATGTATGTAAACCTCACCAAAATATAAGACTTGCCACTAGGGGGCACACCTGTGGGAGACCTAAGGGTCACCTGTGCACCCTGGGGCATGCAGGTATAAAAGGTGATTCACCATGCTGCTTCCCCACTCTGGAGTCGAAATAAAGAGACCAAGGTCACAACAGTCTGAGCTTGCGATATAGTCCTGTGGATTTACTCTGAACATAACAAATTGGTGACGAGTAACGGATCATGAACTTTCATGCGGTAATTGCTGCCATTGGTATTCTTGAGAGATTTGTTGAGGCTGATGATTGGGAAGCCTTCGTTGAGTGCCTCGACCAGTACTTCGTGGCCAACGAATTGGACACGGCTGAAACAGCGATCAATTGCAGGGCGATTCTCCTCACCGTATGTGGGTCTTCGATATATTGCCTCATCAAAAATCTGCTGGCACCGGTCAAACCAACAGACAAGACTTACACACGCACCATCTCTCCGAGGGCCAGAATGTAGTGAGTTTTGTCGCCAACCTAAGATGCCTTGCAGGGCAGTGCGAATTTGCAGGATCTTTGGGGGAAATATTGTGGGACTTTTTCGTGCTTGGAATTGGCCACGAGGTCATTCTTCAAAAACTGCTGTCTGCCGAATCCCTAGATCTGAGCAAGGCCATCACGATAGCCCAAGCTTTCATATCCACGAGCGACAACATGAAACAGATATCTTCACAGAATCGAAGCTCACCGGCAATTACTGTGCAAAAATAATGTTTTCAGCAGGCAGAACGGTACAGGGCAGGGCCCAAACGACTGCAGAGGCCAGACCAAGGCATAGAGTGACTCTCAGTCCGCCGTGGGGCGTGAATGCGTATCCATTAGCACCATGTTGGCACTGCGGGAGCAATCATAGAGCCCATCAATGTCGATTCAAGCCCTATGTGTGCAAGGGCTGTGGAACAATGGGGCAGCTCCAGCGAATGTGCAAAAGATCTCTGACTCACCATGTGGCAGAGTCAGGAGAGGACGACTGATTCAGCGAGAATCACGCTGAACGAGCAGGAGAGGCAACTGAACCTGAGGATGAAGAGGAAGTATATGGGATACACACCTTCACCACCAAAAGCCCTCCGATAATGTTAAAAGTTGAACTTAACGGCACTCCAGTCTCCATGGAACTAGACACGGGGACAAGTCAATCAATAATGAACCAGAAGGCATTCGAGAGGCTATGGGGTGTAAGGGGTTCTCAGGGAGTGTTGTTGTGCCTTGGGTGTCTCTCTCTGGGCTTCTGCCCTCACAGCTTATGCCTGGCCTGTGAGGTACCCTGAGTGCTGCAAGAGCACCCCTGGAGAGACTGTGTCCACAGCTTATGAAGGGGGTTTTGAGACTCGTGCGTCCCCACAGCTTATGCCTAGCCTGTGAGGCACCTGTGAGTGTCAAACACTCTGAACCCCTTCTTCCCGAGCCTGTGACACACAGTTGAGCATTTTTGAGGTGCTCCAAGCTTCCCTTACACTGTTCTGACATAAGACTCACGATCAGGAGATGTAATACAATAGAACTGAGACAAGGTGATTCCAAGAGGAACTTAGGCTTCCAATTTATTTGACAAGGTGTATCTCAACAAACAGCAATACACCAACAAAACAATCCCGCTAAATCCCACTAAACGGACACAACGAAAATCTTTACACAAGTTTAGCAGTACAATGCCCAACCTCCCACCTTTCCTGGCCTAACTGAGTTGGGAGTTTCGGGAACCAGAGGTTATACTCACTACTGTGCCTTCTGCAGTCTGGTGGTTTGTTTCTTCTATCTTCGGTGTCTTCGGACACTAGTTTTCCTTCAGTGTCGAGAGACTTGCTGGTTGTTGGATCACGACGGCAGGGAACCACACACACTGGGTCAGAAACCCCTTTTTATAGCCAGATTATCCAGTCCGCCTCTCCCGCTGAAATCGATTCTTCCCATTGGTGGGCTTTGTGATTTTGAAAAATGCAGCAGTTTTAGATTATTGCGGGTTTTTTCCACTGATGTTAACCTACTCAAGGTTTGAGTGGGTGTTGATTGTGTTGGCCTCCTGTAGCCATTGTGTAGGCCCTTGGGTTGTTTTGGGTTCCCTGGTTTCTGAAGGTCTGCCTAATTTTCCTCCAATTCAGTTTTTCTAACCTATTCAAGGTTTGAGTGGGTGTTTATTGCGTTGGCCTCCTGTAGCCATTGTGTAGGTCCTTGGTTTGTTTTGGGTTCCCTAGTTTTCTGAAGGTCTGCATAATTTCCTTCCATAGTGTAAACATGGGGAAGACAATAGCCCGATAATGGCTATGGGTCAGTCCCACAGTTTTCGAGCAATTGCTCTCCCATTGGCTTAAAAACCCCATGCTTCGGGCTGACTCTGTCCCACCATTGGCCCGCCAGTGTCCTCCCCTGTCCAATCCTACTCTGCCAAGGTCAAACCGTCTCGGTTTCAATTCACAGCACAAACCGATCTCACAGCCCTTTTCCTTCTGGGTAAAATGAGGGGGTTTTCGTCCTCCCCTACATCCTACATAATCCCCCGTCTGACACACACCACTCGAGTGTGTCAAAGTTCAGGGTGGTGAGAAAACCCTAGGTCTCCCAAATTGCCCAACTTTCCCCAGTTTAACTCTAAACTGATCCCGTCGATATATATTATAATTCCTTTTAACGCGGTACAAAACACAGAATCCAACAGGTTACAATATACGACAGCAATATGTACTTAAGGTTACAGCAGTAATTGTACATTGAGTCTCATTTCAGTCTTAACCGTAAAACAAAGAAACCTGCCCTGCAAACTCCCCAGGGGCCATGTATGAAAACGCAGTCATCCCTGGGAATAACAAAACCGCCTAAGTGTTGCGGTCAAGCTTTGTTTACACGCCTTGAGTGTTTAGCAACGGCTCTCCTGTCTGTGTAGTATCCTGAGGAACTGCTTTCTTTTTCTTTTTCTCCTGAGCTTACAGCTTGTAACTAGCAGATATGCTACAATCAGGAGTTGGCCGATTACTAAGGCATGCGATCCTACCCGGATCCACGCAGGTATTTCTGCCCGTATCCCCAAATCCCACCATGCTGGGGGTTTAATTGGGGCAATCTCCCCTGCTAGAATTTCAGTTTTCTGCTCCATGGTGTAAAAATGTTTTTGAGACAAATCCACTGCCTGGAGGAGGGCTGTAAGTTTCTCAGGTAGTGGGGCAATGGGATAGCCAAAATGGGCGACATATTGTTGTAGGTGGCTGAGGTTGTTTTGTACCGTGAGGTGAATTGTGGAAGGTTCAGGGATGGGTGTGATTCTGGTGTGTGCCACTTGAACCTCTGCCCTGGGTTTAAAGCAAAAGCTGCTGTACGGTATTGGACACCACCTTCCCGTTCATTCCGTTGGGCACTTGTGGTGACACAATATGTCCCACCGCCTACATATGCTACCTGTGGAGGCATGTGGTTAGGGGCCATTACCTCCATTGTGCAATTGATAGGCTCTGCCCCAGCAGTGCTGAACCCGCATTGTGGCCTTGCAAAAGCGTTCAAGTGCTGGGGGCACAGGATTACCTGTGCTCCCCTGCTCCGACAACCTGAGAGGTCTGTACCTGTCAAAGTGTGCTCCCACATTGTGACATAAGGTGGGACCTCTTGGAATCGAACATGCACCCCTCCACGAATGACTCCCACATTCTCCACTCAGTACAGGGGTGCTGGTCGTGGGGACGCCC
Source organism: Pristiophorus japonicus (assembly GCF_044704955.1). NCBI lineage: Eukaryota > Metazoa > Chordata > Chondrichthyes > Pristiophoridae > Pristiophorus > Pristiophorus japonicus. The sequence continues at coordinate 108,368,086 of NC_091991.1, read as the reverse complement.
CCATCACGGGCATCATGATCACCACACCCATGATGGTATGGTTTGACTTTCCACAGTCCACTGGTACCGGGTAGGCTTCCGACGCTACACGAAGTTGACAAGGACTCAAAACATTACCATAAGGGTGCAGTGCTGCTAAGTGCTGGTTGCTGATCCAGGAGGGGACCTGTCCCTGTCTCAGATCCTCGAGGTTACTCCGTCCCTCTCCCAGCAACCAGGCCCCATAGAGCATGCACACCTCATTTTGGGCAGCTTGATCGGAGGCGTTTCTATCCTCCCGAATCAAGGCGTTTACAGCCCTGGCCTGTGCCTCCAATTGAGAGATAATCTCCTTTAAGTGAACTGTCATTGCCACCTCTTCGTGGAGCGCGGATCCCACTACGGTATTCTCGTCCCCCAGGATTTTGCGCAGCTGATTCTTTAACCCATTTATCTGGAGGGCCAGCTGCATGTTATCCAAACTGTTTATGGCGGACGCCCCGGTGTTAAACCCTGTGAAAATGTCATTTAAAGTACCACGCCTCTGCCTGCCCGGTTCGGCCCTATCCCACTGTTTATACAAGTCTGTCACTTTGACATCCCCGAAGTCCAGTTCATAGAACTTCCGGAACATCTCCCGCAGTAGAGCTTGGTATAATTGTTCGGTTTCCCGGGGATATTACGTAGGTAGGCGGACTTCTGTCAGATTTAGTACCACTGATGCCACCGCGTAGTGTACCCCCTGATAAAGTAGTTTCTCGGTAGGGACCAACACTAAACCATTCCCCGGCCCCCTGGTTGTTGTCGGGCACCAGTGTGGACGGTGGGCTTGGCCGTGGGTGGGGGTTTTCTTTCCCGAACTACAAGTTCGGTGGCGTTTACTGGTACCCGGGGATTGGGGGTCACACACACCTCCCCGCTGCAATCTCATACCACCCCATCCCCGACATCCTGCCACCACCTATAGAAAGCAATGGAGACCCCCTCTGAACACACGCGAGTGGATCCCCACATACACAAATAAATTCCTTGGTCATACGCCCACCATTTCTCCCAGCACACCGTGACCCCGCCAGATGACCCCATGATGGTTCGGTAGGTGTCATTATCCAGACGTTCCCAGTCCGAGTGTCGGTCTCCCACGTCCCTCTTGAGCTTTCTGAGCCACCACCACCGCTCCCAGAGGTATGTCCCCTTGGCAAGTTAGGCATACCTTCCTGCCTTCTGTCACTCTCACTCTGGAAGTGGCCACAGTGATCTCTGGGCAGGGAATGGAGGCCTCTCCGTAGGTAAAGTCCTTATGGTTGGAGTACTTGCTGGAGTTCGATCCCAACCACCCAGGCCATCTCCCCTCGTGGGAGTAGGTGACCCGGCCATCCGCCGCTGGAGTCCTTTCTCCTGTGGACATTGTCGGCGCTCTGCCCCCGGAGCATCCGAAAACCAGGGAGTTCTCGGTGTCCCCTCGGTGCCCGGTGCAGATCCTTAGCGATACCAGCATCACTAACGTCCAGTAGGGAGGTGTTGACATCTGAAAGACAAGAAGAACATGGCCTTGCCTTGAGAGACCTCTCCAGGCTCGGCCCACTTAACATGTTCCAAACACAAAAATCCTGTACCCAACCGTCACTGCCTTACCTAAACACATATGCTCACAACACAAAGTAACAAAACAGGAAGGGAAAATATATACACAGCCACCCGTCCCCGGGTGGCCAGGCTACATCCTGTCACTGTACGGGCATCGTCGACCACTCGGCTGACCGTACCCTGGGGACCAGGATGCCCTCCGCTGAGGGCCTCATATAGTCCCCCTTAATGAGTCTTGTGCTGCCCTCCATGGCCCTCCCGAGCCCCGGATAATCGGTGGGAGACCCTTGCTAGTGCAACAGAGCACCCTCCCTGTTGTCTTTCACCTTCTCGGTCTGGGGCGGGAAGCTAAGTAAACAGGGGACCACGGCGCCCTGGGCTGTGGCACTCTGTCACTCCTCCTTACTGTCGGTGCAGAGTCCCACGTTATGGGCTGCAATGCTATCTCCTCCACCTCTTGGACTAGCCCCAACTGATCCACCATGGGAGGTTCAGCTTCCCCTTGGACCTTGCTAATGGTAGAGCCTTTCTCCCTACTTCTGTTAGTGGGCTGGGAACCTCTACCCAGTGGTGGGATAGCCTTACTGGAGCAGTGAACCAGCCCTGGCTGTAGAGCTTCGGGGCCCGCTGCCTCCTCCGGAGCCTCCAAATCCACCGGGGCCTGTTCTTCCCCCAGTGCCTGATTCCCTTCCCTTGCTCATCCCCTCTGTTTTTTACCTCTTTTGGGGTCAAACAATTTACACTGATTAATGTGATACCACTTCACCCGGCGAGGCAATTGAACCGCATAGACCATAGGGCTAGCCTTGTCGACTATGGTGTATGGTCCCATATACAGTGGTTCAAATACCCCGACCCAGGCGAAGCTTCTCACCATCACCTGGTCGCCCACCTCCCAATCATGGTGACTGCGGGGTTCCAGCAGCAGCCGATTGGCACGGTGCTGTTTACCCATGTTGTTGGCCGCCTGCCAGTGAATCTGTTGAAGCTGTTCGAACAGATTCCTGACGAAGTGGTCCCGGTTCACCTCTCGAAGCTGCCCTTCGGTGAGAACCGGCGCCAACACATGCACTGGGGTTCTCATGATCCGGTCCGTCATCAGCTCATGGGGTGAGTACCCTGTGCTCTTTGACTGACTGGCCCAGATTCCCATGAAGACCAACGGTAAGACCTCCACCCACTTGTTCGGTGAGTCTCCTGTCTCCTTGCGCAGCCTTTCCTTTAGGGTCCAGTTCAGGCGTTCTACGGGGCCTGAGGACTGAGGGTTGGAGGCGACATGCCATTTGGCTCTTATCCCCAGCACCTTTAGGGTGGCCTGCATCACCTGGCCGGTGAAGTGGCTTCCCCGGTCGGACTCCACAATTTGAGGTAGACCCCACTGAGAGAACACCTCCCTCACCAGGATTTTTGCAGTCCCCACCGCGGTAGCTGTTCGGCAAGGGAAGGCTTCCACCCACTAGAAAACTCATCAAACAGGACGAGGCAGTATTTATAACCTCCCTGGGCGGCCGGTAGGGGTCCGATGTAGTTGATCTGGATCGACTGCCACGGTCCCTCTACCCACCTGACGTGTACCATAGACACCTTCCTTTTCTGAGGGTCCGGGTTGTTTGCAGCACAAACCAGACAGCCCGCACAGAAGTTGCAGACATCTTCCCGGAGGCCTGGCCACCACCCTGCCTTTTCTACCCGTTGCCAGGTAGATTCCGGCCCAGGGTGTCCCGCACCTGGACCCTCATGGGCCAGCTGAAGGAATTCCCCCCGGTGTTGTGGCAGCACTACCCATTTGTCCCCTTTAAACAACATGCCTTCCCGCACAGCAATATCTGCAGCACTGTATGGGCCCTCCGCCTTTTCCCCCCTTTTGATAGCAGCCAAGGCAGCCTTCAGGATCGGATCCTGCATCTGGACTACTTTAAGTTCCGGGGCCGCAGCCGCCCCTACACTCCCTGGTGTCCCTGGCTTGCTTCTTGCTGCTGCTATCCTGCCTGCCTCGTATGGGTCCCATGGGCGACCTGTATGAGCACCTTCCCTTGCCAGCAGGTCTGCCTGCAGGTTACCTTCCCCCTGTGGTTCAGTTTTGGAGTGGGCCTTTACCTTATGGATATATACATCCCCGGTTTCTCCCACTGCAGCCACGATCTTTTCTAGCAGGGGTTTGGTCACAAGGGGCTTCTCATCCGCAGAGGTGTACCCCCGGCATGACCAAATCGCTAGATACTCTGTACACGAATTGCAAGTGAACATGCTGTCCGAGCAAATCGTGTATGTGGTAGGGAATTCCTCGGGGTGTGTGACCACATACATCACCGCCGAGAGTTCCGCCTGCTGGGCGCTCAGGGTGCATGGGAGTTTAAGAGCCAAGGCAATCCCTGCCTTGGGATCCCAAACTCCACAGTCCGTGAGTCTTGTACCTGCGGACACTGAACTGGAGCCATCAACGTAGATCTCGCGGCCTGTGGGGTGTATCCCTGCCCGAAATCCAAAGTTAATGTCCCATACCCCCTCCACAGAGCATCTATGCGGCTGCCCTGGATAGATTAAATTTGCTGTGAGCCTGGGCTCGCAGAGGCCCTTGACCTTTAAAGTCATTTGGGAGAGGAGGAGGGTCCAGCGAGTGATTCTAGCACTGCTCACTGTCCCGTCCTTAATCCTCCCGTCCAACAGCATCTGCGTCGGGGTATGATGGGTGAGGAGTGTAATGGGGGATATTCCGGTAAAGATCTGAGCTCTCTTTACTGCCCAGTGGGTGGCAAGCAAGAGCCTCTCACAATTGGAGTATCCCTTTTCTACCTCCGTGAGGACCCTGAAGGAGTACCCCACTGGTCTCAGCTGACCGTTTCGCCCCTGGAGCAACACTGCACTTAAGCTGTCACCACTGGCTGCCACCTCCAGGAAGAATTCCTCCCCCCCATCAATTGCCCCTAGGGCTGGTGCTACCTGCAGGTCTCTCTTAAGACGGACAAATGCTGCCTCACTGCCCTCGTCCCATTCCCACTCGACCCTTATGTAGGAGTCTGAGCAGAGGGGCGGCAGTGGCTGCATAGCCCTCGATGAAGTCCCTACAGTAGCCAGTGATTCCCAGGAAAGACCTTACCCCCGACACATCCCTAGGGACAGGGAGTTCCTGCACTGCCTTTCTTCTAGCCTCATCAATGGCCCTTTCTCCTATCCTTATCGTCAGGCCCAGGAATTTTACTTCTCCTAGACCTATCTGGGCTTTCTTGGGGTTAACTTTAAAACCCCCTTCCTTCAGTAAGACCAGCAGTTCGGCCAGCAGTGGACCATGTTCCTCACTGCTGTCTGTGAACAACAACAGGTCGTCCACATACTGGACCAGCTGGTGTGGTTGGCTGAAGCCTTTTAAGCAGTTCGCCATGCATTGGTGAAAGATGCTGGGACTATTATGAAAGCCCTGTGGGAGGCAGCTCCATGTATACTGCTGTTCCCGGAAGGTGAAGGCAAACTTGTACTGGTCTTCCCTCTGTACAGGGATAGACCAGAACCCGTTGGATATGTCCAACACTGTGAACGTGGTTGCGGATGCAGGGATTTCCCCTATCAGATCAGCAACCGTCGCTACTGTGGGAGAACAAGCTGGGATGTTTTTATTGAGCACCCTATAATCCACCTTAGCCCTGCAAGAATTGTCCGGTTTCCTAACCGGCCAAAGCGGGGAGTTGACATGGGTGGCTATGGGTCTCAAAACATCCTGCTCGACAAGCGTGCTCAAAGCTGTCTCCAAGTCTGCTTCTGCCTCTCGGGGAAAGCCATACGGCTTTTGCGGGCGGGACATGGGATCCGCATCTATTCTAACCTCCACTCCTGTGACTCTCCCACAATCGTGTTTATGGGTGGCAAATGCTGCAAGATTTGCTTGCACATAGGCCCGGTACTCGGCCGGTGTGTTACGACCAGAATCTCCAGGTCGTAACCCCCTTTTGGCTTCATTGTACACAGAGTCCCTTTTCCCTGTTTCTTATCAATAACCATGACTTCTCCCTCTGCTCCCGTGCCCACTGTGCCCCATAGACAGTGATTCCTCAAGTCCACTAGGATCTGGCGAGCGATGATGAAATCAGCCCCCAAGATCCCTTTTCCCACCTGCTCCCAGTTCATCAGGACGCACTTCCATTGTGTTTGGAGTGCTCCTAACGAACTGCGAGCGGGACTGAGAAAAACCCAGCCTTCTCATTACCTGTGAACCCAACTAGTTGATACGGCACCCCGTTTGATAGAGGTGAGGTTGCGGGGTCCCCCGAATGGACTATCGTGCTGGAAGCACCAGTGTCCGAAAGGTAAGTACCCAATACACCCTCAACCTCCATCTTGACCCAGGGTCATCCCCAGGGGTCGTATTCTAGTGGGCACAGATATGCAGGCTGGGTCTGGGCTAGTCACGGCCTCTGTATTGGCAGGGTTGCTGGTGCTTCCCTGCCTGTTGCTGTGGCTACCTTCCCAGTCCCCTCCAGCGCTGTCCTCACTGCAGCTACTATCTGGTCAAGGGATGGTGAGGAGCTCGCTCCACTTCCCCCACTCTGGGCGGCTCCTGAAGGACTTCTCCACCCATATCTCTTTACTGGGCTCCTGCAATCCCTTTTAAAATGCCCAGCTTTCCCGCACCCGTAGCACACTCCCTCCTTATCAATCGAGCGGCCACCCTCCTGGTGCCATTCCCTTTTGGGAATTGAGTTGAGCTTTACTTTATTTACCCGACCTTTGGAGGTTTTCTCCTCCTCCCCTCCTCCATTCCGTTGGACCAGTGCCAGTTGCCTGACCACTGCTTCCTCGGTGAGGTTGGGGTCCCGGGAATCGAACCACAGTTCTGCCCTGGCCTTGAGCCATGTCCACCAGCATCCTCAGCCAGCGGCCAGTCTGTACCGCGGAAAAATTCGCCCGGTCGAGGAGCTCCCCACAGTCTGCGTGGTATATCATCCACAGCCTGTCCGCAAACACCTGCGGGATTTCCCCTGCGAGCTGCCTTGTCCTTTCGACCCGTTCGAAAGGACTGCCGTTATCGAAGCCCATAGCCTCAAGGACGGCCCTCTGGACCTCAGTAAATGTACGCTATCCCCTCCGGCATTCTGCCGGTAGGGCCTGGTACAATTTGCTGTCCAGAGAGAAGAGCAGCAGCTTGGCTGTCTCTTCCTCGTCACACCCATTAATTTCCCCTGCCGCATCACCTCCATGAAGTGGATAGACAGGTCCCCGCTGCGAGTGAGTTTGGCCAAATGGGCCACCATAGACCTGAGTGATTGGACTCCATGGGGAATAATAAAGTCGCTCTCCAGCGCTTCCTGACCTTGGCCACCTCCCTGTGGAGGACCGTACTTGCGCTGCCTGACCGGGCACATCCGCCCTGGTTCAGGATCTTTCTGCGCTGGTCCCTCTACCTCCGGCTGTCCCCCCATACAGACAGTGCCTGGTCGCCTGATCCAACCCTTAACTGACCCTCGGCGGGAGCCTCACATCCCTGCTGCCGAGCGGGACACATTGGTCCTGCCCCAGCCCTGGGAATGCTACTGCCTGCACGCCTCACTCCTCCTGGTACCCCACTGGACAAACCACCGGTGCCTCGGGAGGTGGTTGGGCATGTCTTGCCTTTGGAGTCTCCTCTACACCCCAATACTCTCCTTTGTCCCCTGTGGATCCTCCAGGTCCTATCAGGGCGACCATCCCCTTTGCCTGGGATAGAGCGTGGGTGAGAATTTTAATCCTCTCCTGGCAGGGACTGTGATCTGCAAACTCACTGCTACTGGCCACTTTATAGGCTGCCTGTACAGCTTTTAATTTACTCTCTAGTTCCCAAATTTTCTGGGTGTACTGAGAGTTCTGTTCCCGGAGGGACCCCTCACTACCCTTGGCCTCAGTGACCTGACACTGAAGATAGTCCCGGCTATTTCGGAAGGTCTCCTCCAACTGCCTCTTCCCTTGCTGCTCCTCAGCTAATTCGGCCAGCAGGTTGTCCCCAACCGCAGCCCGGATAGCAGAGAGCTCCTCTGATTTCTGAAAACTCTGTTCCAAGTCCTTCTCCATTTTAGTTTCCTCTCTTATCACCTCATCTGTTATATTAACATCTCCTGTTTGCTTCTGTCCTGCCGCGGTCACCATGTTCTGTAAGGGGTTTTCAGGGAGTGTTGTTGTGCCTTGGGTGTCTCTCTCTGGGCTTCTGCCCTCACAGCTTATGCCTGGCCTGTGAGGTACCCTGAGTGCTGCAAGAGCACCCCTGGAGAGACTGTGTCCACAGCTTATGAAGGGGGTTTTGAGACTCATGCGTCCCCACAGCTTATGCCTAGCCTGTGAGGCACCTGTGAGTGTCAAACACTCCTAAACCCTTCTTCCCTAGCCTGTGACACACAGTTGAGCGTTTTTGAGGCGCTCCTAGCTTCCCTTACACTGTTCTGACATAAGACTCACGATCAGGAGATGTAATACAATAGAACTGAGACAAGGTGATTCCAAGAGGAACTTAGGCTTCCAATTTATTTGACAAGGTATATCTCAACAAACAGCAAGACACCAACAAAACAATCCCCCTAAATCCCACTAAACGGACACAATGAAAATCTTTACACAAGTTTAGCAGTACAATGCCCAACCTCCCACCTTTCCTGGCCTAACTGAGTTGGGAGTTCCGAGGACCAGAGGTTATACTCACTACTGTGCCTTCTGCAGTCTGGTGGTTTGTTTCTTCTATCTTCGGTGTCTTCAGACACTGGTTTTCCTTCAGTGTCAAGAGACTTGCTGGTTGTTGGATCACGAGTGCAGGGAACCACACACACTACGGCAGAAACCCTTTTTTATAGTCAGATTATCCAGTCCTCCTCTCCTGCTAAAATCAATTCTTCCCATTGGTGGGCTTTGTGATTTTGAAAAATGCAGCAGTTTTAGATTATTGCGGGTTTTTTCCACTGATGTTAACCTACTCAAGGTTTGAGTAGGTGTTGATTGCGTTGGCCTCCTGTAGCCATTGTGTAGGCCCATGGTTTGTTTTGGGTTCCCTAGTTTTCTGAAGGTCTGCATAATTTCCTTCCATAGTGTAAACATGGGGAAGACAATAGCCCGATAATGGCTATGGGTCAGTCCCACAGTTTTCGAGCAATTGCTCTCCCATTGGCTTAAAAACCCCATGCTTCGGGCTGACTCTGTCCCACCATTGGCCCTCCGGTGTCCTCCCCCATCCAATCACTGCTTTGCCAAGGTCAAACCATCTCGGTTTCAATTCACAGCACAGACCGATCCCACAGCCCTTTTCCTTCTGGGTAAAATGAGGAGGTTTTCGTCCTCCCCTACAGGGGCGACAAAGCACAGCGACCCAAGCTGATCCCGATTCAGGCAAAGCTGCGCACTTACACCAAGAAACTGATACCAGTTATTGATAGTGCGGACATAAGCGTATCCCATGAGGGAGCGGTGCACGATTTACCACTGTGGACTGTTTCAGGTGATGGGCCAATGCTGCTTGGTAGAAGGTGGATGGGGAAGATTCGATGGAACTGGGAAGACCTCTGCGTATCTTCTCCGGCGAACGACGTCTCCCATGCTCAAAGGCTGAGCAAGCCCCCACCTTCAGCTGAACCAGGCATCGAAGTGCAGATCCATTTGCAGATCCCTGAGGCACAGGCCGCTCATCACGACCACGAGGAGGTGAAGATCAACCGAGCAGTGGTACAGGCGCGGTACCCACCATCCAAAGCCGATGACCTCTTCGCGATGATGGAAGAGGCTCCAGGTCGACCATGCAGAGTGGGACTCCGGCCAAAATGATCCGAATGCGTCTTCCTGATGCCAGAGACAAAATCCCTGGGGAGGAAGATCGCGGCAGTCGGCATCACGGACACAGACGAGAGGGCGCCCAGACCACGGAACAGAAGAGCATCCAGATCACGGGACGAGAGTGCATCCAGACCACGGGATGTTTCCGCAACGAAACAGAGGCATGTATTGCCCAGCAAGGAAGACAACTTGGTTTGGGGCAAAGGTAAAGGGGCGGCCGCTGAGAAGGCCAGGAACCCATTATGTTCCAATAAGTTGTTTGCACTGCGTAACCCATGTGGGCTTTCTTTCGCGGCCAATGATGTACTATCATATGGGGTCAGGGGTACCTTACAACAAGCCAAAGTAGCGGGCGAACACCAACCGGTTGTATATGTATCTAACAAAGTATTCGTAGCAAGTGATGTGTTATCACACGGGGTCGGGCGTGTTGTGCAGCAAGCCAAAGTAGCCGGCGAGCCCCAACTGGTTGTACATGTACCCAATTAGTTAATCAAGGCAGTAGCCTGCGTTCACAGGACAAAAGAGACATACCAAAGAGTATCCCAATATTTGCTCAAGTCAGACAAGCCGCCCATCCCACAGTTTTGGGAGAGCAGAGGCACCATTACCGATGCGTTGTTTCGCGAATGTCTAACTCTGTCTGTGCACGGTAACATGATCCGCCACGGGCCAGGCACTGAGAACGGCGCTAATGCCCTCAGTTGGCTACCGTTGCCCACCACCGGGGTGGAAATGGCATAGCCCGCAGACTTACTCGTTGTCGTGGAAGTGCTAGAAAGCGAGGGATCAACTGTAACAGCCCCCCAGTTTAGGACCTGGACCAGCCTGGATCCCATGTTACTGCCTGCCAACGGCGAACCGCTAGACGGGAGGTTGCAGCTTATCCGTTGCAAAGATGAAAGTCCCATCCCATCAGATTGCCCCCTATGGGGCAACCCTGAAACTTTGCAAAGAAAGGCAGGGAGGCTACACACAGTCGGTGATCCAGGGCCTCCATGCCATGGCCCAGGATCCACGGTGACCACACGGAAGTCTCTGAAAGTCTCAAGACCATATCGACCATCCTGGGCTTGCCAGACCTTAGGGTCAGCAACAATAGTCCAGAGCGGGCAGCCCAAATCATAATGCCAAGCACTACGCGTGCCACTGTAGACTCCCTACAGACCCGGCTATCCCAGGTGCTACGCAGTCACCGGACAGAATCACTCAGAACCGAGCCTTCCGTAAGCTATCAGCAGAGAATGTACCATGATCACACGGTTCGTCCACGCGACATCAGAATAAGTGATGTAGACCATGTTCAGCGCCCTAGTTGGGCCGCTAGCACTGTATTAGCCAAGGGGGGGAATGGAGTGTATGTGATGAAAACAGAGCGGTTGATTGTGAAACCATGTACTGGGCTAACGCGTGAAACATTTGGACCAGACCAAACTGCGAACTACAGATAACCAGGAACCACTGTGAAAGGACCTGGCCCCCAGCGACCCACTAACAGGATCGACCTCGCCGTCAACCGAGGATGAACCCACCACGTCAGGACTTCAACCCAGGCAATCAACCCAGGGACACAGGGCGCCAGGTCACCTCAACTTGCAAATAACTTGCACATAAGACTTTGGGGGGGGGGGGGAGTGATGTTTTGTATGTATGTAAATCTTACCAAAATGTAAGACTTGCCACTAGGGGGCACACCTGTGGGAGACCGAAGGGTCACCTGTGCACCCTGAGGCATGCAGATATAAAAGGTGATTCAACATGCTGCTTCCCCACTCTGGAGTCTGAATAAAGAGACCAAGGTCACAACAGTTTGAGCTTGCAATATAGTCCTGTGGATTTATTCTGAACATAACATCTTTCAGTTGCCCTTGCTTTGGGTAACAGAACTGTGGGTGACTACTAAGATTTTAGATTTTAGTCTCACATCATTAACTGACAAAATAACAGCAACAGTAATTAGGAATTAAATGGAGGGCGACTGTATGATAATGATCTAATATATAGCACAGTCTGACCAATCTCCATGGTGTTTTTGAGGAAGTAACAACCCGACAGATAACCCGGCAGACCATCCGAGTGCTCAAGCAATAGTTCTACTGCCTTGACCGCTCAGGAGGATTTATCTATTCTGTTGCTCCTCCACAGTTCCTCCCCGGTGGCTGCAGCTCGGCTGGTGGAAGGCTGCTGAATGTCAGGGCCAGAGACTACAGATGGCCTTGCAGGACCTCCTCAACCAGCTCTGGGTTGAGAAGGCCCGGCTGTAGATTGCACCACCTCAGGCTGGGCGGCAGCAGTCTGGGCTGGCAGGGTGACAGGCAACGACAAGGACAATGGCGGAGTGGCAGTGGTGGGCTCAGGAATGCTGAGATAGGTTCCTGCTCCACTGACCCACTGCCACTCACCCGGGGCAACACCTCAGCATCCCCACCAGTCTGCTGGAGCACAGATTGCTGGCCTGCTGCGACACTGTGAGATCCCCGGTCAATTGTGATGGACCCAGCGGTGATGGCAGCAGTCAGAGCTTGTGTGGCATCCAGCTGGGACTGCATTAGGGCAGTCCGAGACTCAATGCCACCAACCATTCTCTGTATTACTGCACTAAGATGTGTTGCTTCTGCCTGTGCTGCAATGGAAGCTACCACATTGTCCATGACTCATGTCATGAGGTCTGGATCCCCGCGGTTTCTCTGGGAGTTCACCATCGTCTGCACACTGGAAATGATGGGTTCCATGGTGTGCACAGAGCTCTGTGCAATGTTGGAGGCAGGCTCCTCCACACTCCTTACCATTGCCGAGAGGCTCTCGGGCACCCTTGCCATTGCACCTATCATCTCCGAGTGCATGGCCAACACCCTTCTTGTGAACGCCTCCCCATCGAGGTCCTCATCTGAGCCCTGTGCAGCAGAACTCGCGCATTAACTAACTCTCTGGGGAGCTGGCCCCCGAGCTAGCCTTTCCCCTTGGCCTTGCTGCAATCTGCTAGGCCCCATTGCCTCACCCAGTGCAGACCCCTTTACTGAGCTTGCCTCTAAAGTTCGCTTAGTGCCAGTCTCTGAGGTGGTGCCTGCGGGTGAGAGATGCAGTGACGTGGTGCTTGGTCCTCCTCCTCTTCTCCTTCCTCACTCTCATTGGGGGGCTCAGGAACAGGCTGGTCATCCGCTGGCTGATTATCTGAAAGCATAAAAGGCAAGATTCGTGTTAAGGTGAGGGCAGGGGGGCAGGAATGGAGCAAAGAATGCAGACAGTATCAGGAGCTGGAAAGTGAGAAAGGCTTGTGGTGTGAGGGGGAAGTGGGATGAGAGAAGGAGAGGGGATGAAGATACCGTTGTTGCCCCCAGCGGGATCGATGTCACCGACGGCCACGGTGCCCACCACCTGCTGCCCAATGAGCCACAGCACTCGCTCCTCCAGGTCTGAGAGCTGCTGGAGCTGAGGGTCACCCCACCTGTCCTCTGCTGCTCCCTCCTATTGGCCTGCAAAACAATGGAATGTGTGTGAGTCAGAGTCCAGCTATGTGTCTGGGAGATATACCTGCCATCGTTGAATAGCTGTGAATGTAGGCAAGGCATGAGATACATAGAAATATAGAAACAAAGAAAATAGGTGCAGGAGTAGGCCATTCGGCCCTTCGAGCCTGCACCACCATTCAATAAGATCATGGCTGATCATTCACCTCAGTATCCCTTTTCTGCTTTCTCTCCATACCCCTCGATCCCTTTAGCCGTAGGGGCCATATCTAACTCCCTCTTGAATATATCCAATGAACTGGCATCAACAACTCTCTGCGGTAGGGAATTCCACAGGTTAACAACTCTCTGAGTGAAGAAGGTTCTCCTCATCTCAGTCCTAAATGGCTTACCCCTTATCCTTAGACTGTGTTCCCTGGTTCTGGACTTCCCCAACATTGGGAACATTCTTCCTGCATCTAACCTGTCCAGTCCCGTCAGAATTTTATATGTTTCTATGAGATCCCCTCTCATCCTTCTAAACTCCAATGACTACAGGCCCAGTCGATCCAGTCTCTCCTCATATGTCAGTCCTGCCATCCCAGGAATCAGTCTGGTGACCCTTCGCTGCATTCCCTCAATAGCAAGAAAGTCCTTCCTCAGATTAGGAGACCAAAACTGAACACAATATTCCAGGTGAGGCCCCTGTACAACTGCAGTAAGACCTCCCTGCTCCTATACTCAAAAATCCCCTAGCTATTAAGGCCAACATACCATTTGCCTTCTTTACCGCCTGCTGTACCTGCATGCCAACTTTCAATGACTGATGTACCATGACACCCAGGTCTCGTTGCACCTCCCCTTTTCCTAATCTTCCGCCATTCAGATAATATTCTGCCTTCGTGTTTTTGCCCCAACGTGGATAACCTCACATTTATCCACATTATACTGCATCTGCCATGCATTTTCCCACTCACCTAACCTGTCCAAGTCACCCTGCAGCCTCTTAGCGTCCTCCTCACAGCTCACACCACCACCCAGCTTAGAGTCATCTGCAAACTTGGAGATATTACACTCAATTTCTTCATCTAAATCATTAATTGTGAATAACTGGGGTCCCAGCATTGAGCCCTGCGGCACCCCCTAGTCACTGCCTGCCTTTCTGAAAAGGACCCGTTTATCCCGACTCACTCCTTCCTCTCTGCCAACCAGTTCTCTATCCACGTCAGTACGTTACCCCCAATATCATGTGCTTTAATTCTGCACACCAATCTCTTGTGTGGGACCTTGTCAAAATCTTTTTGAAAGTCCAAATACACCACATCCACTGGTTCTCCCTTGTCCACTCTACTAGTTACATCCTCAAAAAATTCCAGAAGATTTGTCAAGCATGATTTCCCCTTCATAAATCCATGCTGACTTGGACCGATCCTGTCGTTGCTTTCCAAATGCACTGCTATTTCATTTTTTCATAATTGATTCCAACTTTTTCCCCACTACTGATGTCAGGCTAACCAGTCTATAATTACCCGTTTTCTCTCTCCCTCCTTTTTTAAAAAGTGATGTTACATTAGCTACCCTCCAGTCTATAGGAACTGATCCAGAGTCGATAGACTGTTGAAAAATGATCACCAATGCATCCACTATATCTAGGGCCACTTCCTTAAATATTCTGGGATGCAGCCTATCAGGCCCCAGGGATTTATCGGCCTTCAATCCCATCAATTTGACTAACACAATTTCCCGCCTAATAAGGATATCCTTCAGTTCCTCCTTCTCACTAGACCCTTGGTCCCCTAATACTTTCGGAAAATTATTTGTGTCTTCCTTCGTGAAGACAGAACCGAAGTATTTGTTCAACTGGTCTGCCATTTCTTTGTTCCCCATTATAAATTCACCTGAATCTAACTGCAAGGGACCTAGGTTTGTCTTCATTAATCTTTTTTTATTCACATATCTGTAGAAGCTTTTGCAGCCAGTTTTTATGTTCCCGGCAAGCTTCCTCTCATACTCTATTTCCCCCCTCCTAATTAACCACTTTGTCCTCCTCTGCTGAATTCTAAATTTCTCCCTGTCCTCAAGTTTGCTGCTTGTTCTGGCCAATTTATACGCCACTTCCTTGGATTTAACATTATCCTTAATTTCCCTTGTTAGCCATGGTTGAGCTACCTTCCCCATTTTATTTTTTACTCCAGACAGGGATGTACAATTGTTGAAGTTCACCCATGTGATCTTTAAATGTTTGCCATTGCCTATCCACCATCAACCCTTTAAGTATCATTTGCCAGTTTATTCTAGCCAATTCAAGTCTCATACCATCGAAGTTACCTTTCCTTAAGTTTAGGACTCTCATCTCTGAATTAACTATGTCACTCTCCATCTTAATGAAGAATTCTACCATATTATGGTCACTCTTCCCCAAGGGGCCTCGCACAACAAGATTGCTAATTAGTCCTTTCTCATTACACAACACCCAGTCTGGGATGGCCAGCTCCCTAGTTGGTTCCTCGACATATTGGTCTAGAAAACCATTCCTAATACACTCCAGGAAATCCTCCTCCACCGTATGAGGATGTGAGTTTGAGTAGGTGCAGATGTTTGGTGGGGGAGTGGTGGGGGAGTGATGCTTTGCACAGTGTGCACAGACTGAGGTTCAGAGGCTGGTACGTAGGAGCTGGTGAAGCATGTACTCACCTTGACCACCCGACTGAGGTCGTTGAATTTCTTACTGCACTGTGTGAGGCTGCATTGAACGACACTACTGACTGAGACCTCCTCTGCCACTTCCCTCCACATTGCCCTGAAGACCTGGGGCAATGGCCTCCTTTCACTGGCCAGGAACAGCGCTTCCCAACTTTGTCCCACTGCCCCCACTAATGCCGCTAACACAGCGTCATTGAACCGATGAGCTCGCTCCCTTCGATCTGGAATAAGAGCAGCCATAGCCAGAAGGTCTCTGAGTTGGCATCAGGTCGAGTTCAGATGCATGACTGGTGAAAATAAGCAGCTGCACATTGATGGAACCTCCCCTTTAAGAGCTGGGCAGAGCCAGCGTGAAGGATTGAAGGATGATTGCTGAATGAAAGTCAGCTGAAATTCGGTAGCATCTGGTGTTAGCGTCCCTGTAGCGCCCCACTGAGGTTATTAGTGCTTGATTTACCGCCCCCTTCCTTCCTGGGGCACTAAATCCCAGTTTCGAAGAAATCCTTTGCGCCTGGTGCTAAATTTTCCAAATTTTTTTAAAGGTTGTATTTGGGTGCTGGCGAATTTCTGCCGTACTTTAGAAGTGTAGTCAATGTTGTAATGTAGGAAACGCGGCAGCTAATTTGTTCACAGCAATGAAATAATGACCAGATAATCTACTTTAGTTATGCTGGTTGTGGGATAAATAATGACCAGGACACTGGGCAGAACTCTCCTTCAAAATATTGCAATCTTTTACATCCACCTGAGAGGGCAAACAGGGTCTTGATTTACATCTTACTTGAAAGACAGCACCTCTGGCAGTGTGGTACTGCCATTGGGAGTGTTACCCTGGATTATGTACTCAAAGTCTCATGGAGTGGGATTTGAACCCATAACCTTCTTATTGTAGAGGTGAGTGTATTACCCTCTGAGCCACGTCTAAAGTAGAGGGTGAAGGAAGCCAAAACCTGCAGGTTAAAGGGCCCTTACTGTTTCTAAGTTACAGCGACATCGTGGATTCAGAAAATCAATGCACATTGGACAGATTTGTAGAGGAGATAATACTGGCATTTGTGGTGACAGTTTGGGACTTACAAAAGGACCTATGGAAAATCAGCAGATAACGGGAACATTGACGGATGTAGTTCAGCATTGAGAATTGTAAGGCACTGCACATTGAAATAAATATTCGCTAACATATGTATGTTTTATAGGATGTTGAAGTAACTGAGGATGAACGTGATCTTGAGGCATTAATAAATTTGGCATTTGCTACATTACAACTGTGGTTTCACATCTAAAGTACTTCATTGACTATAAAGCGCTTTGGGAAATCCTGTGATCTGTATAAATGGAAATTCTTTACTTACCGCACAGAGCAGTAACTCGCAGAACACACAGGATGCTGCGGTTCCAACTGAGGGATTTCCGTGTTTTTTTAAATCGACAGGGTATGGGGTTTGAGGAAGAACTTGTATCTGTTGCAGGAGGGCCACTGAGAAGGTGCCTGGGCTAATCGAACTCAAACTAATCAAACTCTCATCATACCCGTGAAAAACAATCAAAATTTTATGCGGTCAAAGTCTACGCCAAGTAATGTGGTTTTAAACACGCGGGAAACTATCGGGTTTGATTTCATCTCGAACGTAACATCTTATGCGTCTGAACAGAACCGCAAGGGTTTAAGACAATCTCTTTCTTTTCTTGTGTCGGAAATGCTTAAATATTGTATAAGTCCAGTTTTATGCCTTTGATGTTGCTGCTTCTGTATCACTATTCCGCTGCTAAATAAATCTGCGCCCTTTGGGTAGTACCCAGGGCACGGCCGCGAACTACAGCGGCGTGATGTCTGTCCAGCTGTGGGGTCTGTCTCGGTGTCAGGATTCTTGCTCCGTATTCTTATTGCTGCAATTTGAGCCGTTGCTACGATGTCATGTCTGAAAATGTGGGGACTGAATTATGGATGTGAAGGTGAAGTCTGGAGACGGATGGCCAGAGCTGTTGCATTGAGCTAACAAGTCAATCCCCCTGCGGATCCCGCAGATAATTGAAAGACAGAGACATTCCTGGGTGACAGCTACCCTGAGACACAGCTGAAGGCGGAGGCAGAACCAGTCGAGAATGACCATGCGCTGCGGCTAATTGCTCAGTCTGTCTGTCCTCCCAGTTCACTCTTCAGGGACTGACCCAATTCTTTACCCTCAGATCTGCCAACAGTGAAGAAGCAGGTCATTGAATTGCAAACACTTTTAAGGTTTTACTTGCACCAGGGGATGCTCATTCCGGTGGTAATGAGGACATTTGGTTGTCTTGTGTCGTGTGCATTGATCACCTAAAACAATCAGCAACGAGTGTCTCAGAATAACCCTAATCCTCACCGTAAAATATTTCTCGTTTTGGATTGTTTTAAGCTGGATGAAAACAATCTCAAAGCAGTTGTAGACCGTGTGTTGTCCAACCGACGGCTTTTGGCCTGTGTTTGACCCACGGGCACTGACCTATAAAGCCTTACTTCATTTCTACTGATTCGGTGTTTGACCAATTTGCATTTTGTACAGCTGGAGGTTTGGGTAGTGGCAGATCTTAGTGCTGAAGCATCGTTACTCGATAAACTTTCAGTCACAAAGCCAGGGTCTGTTAGTATCAACAACTTGAGATGTTTGCAAATGAGCAGGAACATGGATTGAACGCACACGGAACAATGTCAGCCGTGGTTCAGTGGGTAACACATCTGCTTCTGAGTTAGAAGGTTGTGGGTTCATAATCCCACTCCAGAGACTTAAGCACAAAATCCAGGCTGACATTCCAGTACAGTACTGAGGGAGTGCTACAGTGTTGGAGTTGCCATCTTTCAGATGAGATGCTGAACCCGGTGTATGTAAAAGATCCCATGGCACTATTTTTGAGGAAGAGCAGGGGAGTTATCCCTGGTGTCCTGGGCAATATTTATCCCTCAATCAACAGAACTAAAAAAAAGAGATGATCTGGTCATTGTTGTTTGTGGGAGCTGACTGCTGCATTTCCTACATTTCTCAGTGTCCTACCATTTAATGTGTATTCCCTTGTCTTGTTAGCCCTCCCCAAATGCATTACCTCACACTTCTCCGGATTGAATTCCATTTGCCCCTGTTCTGCCCACCTGACCAGTTCATTGATATCTTCCTGCAGTCCGCAGCTTTCTTCTTCATTATCAACCACACAGCCGATTTTAGTATCATCTGCAAACTTCTTAATCATACCCCATATATTCACATCTAAATCATTGATATATACCACAAAAAGCAGGGACCCAGTACTGAGCCCTGCGGAACCCCATTGGATACAGCCTTCCAGTCACAAAAACACCCATCAACCATTATCCTTTGCTTCCTGCCTCTGAGCCAATTTTGGATCTAACTTGCCACTTTGCCCTGGATCCCCTGGGCGTTTACTTTTGTGACCAGTCTGCCATGTGGAACCTTATCAAAAGCCTTGCTAAAATCCATATAGAAACATAGAAACATAGAAAATAGGTGCAGGAGCAGGCCATTCTGCCCTTCTAGCCTGCACCACCATTCAACGAGTTCATGGCTGAACATGCAACTTCAGTACCCCATTCCTGCTTTCTCACCATACCCCTTGATCCCCTTAGTAGTAAGGACTACATCTAACTCCTTTTTGAATATATTTAGTGAATTGGCCTCAACAACTTTCTGTGGTAGAGAATTCCACAGGTTCACCACTGTCTGGGTGAAGAAGTTCCTCCTCGTCTCGGTCCTAAATGGCTTACCCCTTATCCTTAGACTGTGTTCCCTGGTTCTGGACTTCCCCAACGTTGGGAACATTCTTCCTGCATCTAACCTGTCTAAACCCATCAGAATTTTAAACGTTTCTATGAGGTCCCCTCTCATTCTTCTGAACTCCAGTGACTACAAGCCCAGTTGATCCAGTCTTTCTTGATAGGTCAGTCCCGCTATCCCGGGAATTAGTCTGGTGAACCTTTGCTGCACTCCCTCAATAGCAAGAATGTCCTTCCTCAGGTTAGGAGACCAAAACTGTACACAATACTCCAGGTGTGGCCTCACCAAGGCCCTGTACAACTGTAGCAACACCTCCCTGCCCCTGTACTCAAATCCCCTCGCTATGAAGGCCAACATGCCATTTGCTTTCTTAACCGCCTGCTGTACCTGCATGCCAACCTTCAATGACTGATGTACCATGACACCCAGGTCTCGTTGCACCTCCCCTTTTCCTAATCTGTCACCATTCAGATAATAGCCTGTCTCTCTGTTTTTACCACCAAAGTGGATAACCTCACATTTATCCACATTATACTTCATCTGCCATGCATTTGCCCACTCACCTAACCTATCCAAGTCGCTCTGCAGCCTCATAGCATCCTCCTCGCAGCTCACACTGCCACCCAACTTAGTGTCACCCGCAAATTTGGAGATACTACATTTTATCCCCTCGTCTAAATCATTAATGTACAGTGTAAACAGCTGGGGCCCCAGTACAGAACCCTGCGGCACCCCACTAGTCACTGCCTGCCATTCTGAAAAGTACCCAATTACTCCTACTCTTTGCTTCCTGTCTGACAACCAGTTCTCAATCCATGTCAGCACACTACCCCCAATCCCATGTGCTTTAACTTTGCACATTAATCTCTTGTGTGGGACCCTGTCGAAAGCCTTCTGAAAGTCCAAATATACCACATCAACTGGTTCTCCCTTGTCCACTCTGCTGGAAACATCCTCAAAAAATTCCAGGAGATTTGTCAAGCATGATTTCCCTTTTACAAATCCATGCTGACTTGGACCTATCATGTCACCTCTTTCCAAATGCGCTGCTATGACATCCTTAATAATTGATTCCATCATCTTACCCACTACCGATGTCAGGCTGACCGGTCTATAATTCCCTGTTTTCTCTCTCCTTCCTTTTTTTAAAAGTGGGGTTACATTGGCTACCCTCCTCTCGATAGGAACTGATCCAGGGTCTATGGAATGTTGGAAAATGACTGTCAATGCATCGCTATTTCCAAGGCCACCTCCTTAAGTACTCTGGGATGCAGTCCATCAGGCCCTGGGGATTTATCGGCCTTCAATCCCATTAATTTTCCCAACACAATTTCCCTCAGTTCCCCCTCCTTATTAGACCCTCTGACCCCTCTTATATCCGGAAGGTTATTAATGGTCTCCTTTGTGAATACCGAACCAAAGTACTTGTTTAATTGGTCCGCCATTTCTTTGTTCCCCGTTATGACTTCCCCTGATTCTGACTGCAGGGGACCTACGTTTGTTTTTACTAACCTTTTTCTCTTTACATATCTATAGAAACTTTTGTAATCCGTCTTAATGTTCCCTGCAAGCTTCTTCTCGTACTCCATTTCCCCTGCCCTAATCAAACCCTTTGTCCTCCTCTGCTGAGTTCTAAATTTCTCCCAGTCTCTGGGTTCACTGTTATTTCTGGCCAATTTGTATGCCACTTCCTTGGCTTTAATACTATCCCTGATTTCCCTTGATAGCCACGGTTGAGCCACCTTCCCTTTTTTATTTTTACGCCAGACAGGAATGTCCAATTGTTGTAGTTCATCCATGCGGTCTCTAAATGTCTGCCATTGCCCATCCACAGTCAACCCCTTAAGTATCATTCGCCAATCAATCCTAGCCAATTCATGCCTCATACCTTCAAAGTTACCCTTCTTTAAGTTCTGGACCATGGTCTCTGAATTAACTGTTTCATTCTCCATCCTAATGCAGAATTCCACCATATTATGTTCACTCTTCCCCAAGGGGCCTCGCACAACGGGATTACTAATTAATCCTCTCTCATTACACAACACCCAGTCTAAGATGGCCTCCCCCTAGTTGGTTCCTCGACATATTGGTCTAGAAAACCATTCCTTATGCACTCCAGGAAATCCTCCTCCACCGTATTGCTTCCAGTTTGGTTAGCCCAATCTATGTGCATATTAAAGTCACCCATTATAACTGCTGCACCTTTATTGCATGCACCCCTAATTTCCTGTTTGATGCCCTCCCCAACATCACTACTACTGTTTGGAGGTCTGTACACAACTCCCACTAACGTTTTTTGCCCTTTGGTGTTCTGCAGCTCTACCCATATAGATTCCACATCATCCAAGCTAATGTCCATTCTAACTATTGCATTAATCTCCTCTTTATACACTGCATCAAACGCACTGCCCTCATCGACCCTCCTTGTTACCTCCTCAAAAAACTTATTCAAGTTAGTCAGATATGACCTTCCCATAACAAATCCATGCTGACTGTTCTTGATTAATCCATGTCTTTCTAAATGAAGATTTAGCCTGCCCTTCAGGATTTTTTCCAATAATTTTCCCACCACCGAGGTTCGGCTGACTGGCCTGTAATTACACGGTCTATCCCTTTCTCCCTTCTTAAACAATGGTACAACGAGAAGCCATCTGCCTGTGAGCGAAGGGTTAATAGTCAAATAGCCTCCAGAAAGACTGCGACTGGGAGACTTCTGGTACAATTAGGCAGCACTGTCGAAACTTTGGCAGTCTAATCTGTGAGCGGCGGTTTAATTGGCTCGATGCGTGACACGCTCACTGGAGGCAGAGGCTGGCTGCCAGCACCGATGGGCGGTGGTGGCATCAGTGACTTGCGCTGAGCCGAAGAGGGATGACCCCGAGACTTCCCACCCGCGGAACGGGCCGCAAGGAACCTGACCTGACTGTCACAAGGAGGGGAGGCAGCTGTGCCAATAATTGCAACCTGCAGCTTGCAACTGAACTGTGTGCTTCTGCTGAGAGAACCAACGGAGTGCGTTGTTAGCGAACTGACTCAGCAATGAATCTAGTTAGGAATCACCAAACAGCACAGAAATGAGCAGGTTGGGTTGGTGACATAAGCCGCATATATTTTTTTTAAACTCACATGCCGTCTCCTCACAAATATTTGTGAAATGAGTCATTTGCTGTTTCAAGGAAGCATAATTACGGTGTATTTAATTATTGCACTTAGGATGTTATTTCTGACAAGTGGATCCCCCATTTATTGCTCATCGGTTGTCTGGGGGCGGGGAGAGCCTGAGGTCTGTTGCTCGTTTAGCTGAACCCTTTGAGGCTTTTTCTCTTAATGGCCCAATCCAGACAGTTAAAGCTCCTTCTAAATCACCGAGGTCATTCAGAGGTCAGCTCCTGACCTCATTGGATGGCGGAACAGACTTGAGGGACTGAATGGCCTCCTCCTGTTCCTGTGTTCTAACTACTTTTTGCCTCTCCCAGGAGATCACATGGCTCCGGTTGGTGTGGAGTGTAGAATGTTTCGGTGTAAGGGGTGTCGCAGTTGTGTGGGACGGACTGGTTAGGCTGGGTGCTCTTTGTCTTTCCGCCATTGTTCATTGTTCGTAGGTTTATATGTAACTTTCAGGGCTGCTGATCGAGGGCCGTGCAGCTCTTTGTCATCTGGCGTGGACACGATGGGCCGAAATGGCCTCCTTCTGTGCTGTAAATTTCTATGTTACTTGTGAATGTCTGACTCTGAGCTGACCAATGGCTTTCTTCCTCTTATTTCCATGATGGTCTTGGGTATTGCTTCCGCAGCACAGTAGCGTGTGGCAAGTGCTTCTTGGACGCAGAAGGTTTTATAAACTTGTCGGAAGATGTCCCATGGAGACGATTGCACATGGTCAAAAGAGACGGTGTTTTATAAGGACGGGATTGCTACATCAAGCACTGCACAAAGTATTATTCTGCTGCTCAGCTGGCACTCCATCCCCCCAGTCCTGGAAAGTCTGCTTAGAAACATAGAAACATAGAAACATAGAGCATAGAAGCAGGAGTAGGCCATTCGGCCCTTCGAGCCTGCACCGCCATTCAATATGATCATGGCTGATCCTCTATCTCAAATTTCCTCAGCCGCTTAGAGCGGCGTATTTTGATGTGGCGCGCCGACTTCCTGGAGGAAAAAAAGCGCCAAAAATCTACCTCGGAATTTGGCCGCTCCCTCGTCAGCCGGATCCATCGGCGTTTGGGGGAGGGGGCGGAGCTTCGCCGCGCTTGCTCAGCGTGGCCGGTGGGGGGCGGGGCTTGGGCCCAGCGTGTCGTGCAGTGCCGGCAGGGGCACGCATGACCGTTTGAGTGTGTGCCCATGCACAATGGGCGGTTCAGTCTGCGCGCATGCGTAGTGTAACAGGAAGCTTGGCAATCGGCCAATTAAAGGGAGAGTATCCTCAGAATAAGTGGCTAAGGAGCATATATAAAGGTGAGGTCTGAATATTGATTTTTGTGTGGCTGAGGGAGTGGAAAGGAGTGCTGGATAGGTGTAAGAGAGGTGTAAGTGTGATCTTTGAACATTACCTGCGTGTGAGTCCAATAGACGAATGGCGCAAGAGCGTGCAAGACGAGCCAAGAATTTCCTCCATGAGGAAATGGAGAAATTAGTGACTGTAATTGAGGAGAAATGGCTGGAGCTGGGTATCAGCAAGAGTGGTCCGTCAAAGGTCTCACCCAAGGAAATGAGGAAAAGATGGAACTTCGTTGCCGAAGAATTCTCCGCTGGGGTCAACACTGCAAGATCTGGAAGCCAGTGCAAAAAGCAATGGCAGGACATTGGTCAAGTAGTGAGTGTAAGTAATATCTTCATATTTAAATTGAATTGCAGTGGGAAATGTGACCATCTGTATATGTCCCACCCATAGAAGCGCACCATGTCTGAAAATTAATATTTTCATCTTTGCAGAAGAAATTGGCCCACAACAAGAGGAAGAGAACTAGAACAGGAGGAGGTCCGCCAAATCTGCACCACATGACACCACTGGAACAGAGAGTTGCTGCCTTGCTGACTTGCACTGGCAGAAAAAGAATCAGCTCTGCACAAGCTGGACCCACACGTGAGGGTGAATCATTAAAATGCCTAATGGCCCTTCAAATCAACCTGCTGACTGACCTGCTACGCGTGAGACTACTCATGCCACCCATCCTGCCCCCTCCAGTGCTGCTAACCATTTGACTGTTGTGTTGTCTTTTGCAGAAGAAGACGACATTCCTTAAGATCCTGAGGATCCAGATGTGTGCGCTCCAAACCAAGGCGGGTGGGGGGAGGAGGGCTCCATGGAAATGTGTGCTCAGGAGAATGCTGACCGCGATATGGATCAGGATATAACACAGGGAGTCACACAGCCAGAACCCTCCATTAGCTCCTCGGCAACCTTCCATGGGTTCACACCTTCCGAGGTCGCGGGTCTGAGTGACGGTCGGGAAATGCATCTTGGGACACCCAGTGCCCCACCATTCCAGCCTGAGTCTCGCACTGGAGGGGTGCCACTGGGTAGACCCACGGCGAGGGGAAGGAGAAGCCGACCAGTCTCTCCTGAGAGGCAGCCCTCAGCAGAGGTTAATCAGGTTGTGTCATTGAGTGAGGAGACCAATGCCCTCACAAGATCACTCGTGGCAGCCGTCACTGAGGTGCGTGCTGAGGTCCCAACAATATCGGGTGAAATCTTTGCTCGAAGACGGGAAGTGGGGGCGGGCATTTCAAAGGGTGTGCAGACGATGGCAGATGCCATGAGAGAGCTGGCTTCTGCAATAAGGGCACAAAGGCCGGAGACTCAAATGTCACTCCCACTTCACTCCACGCACCAGCCACCGGTCAGACCCAAGCCAGGCCCCCAACCCCCCCCCTCCCCCCGCCACCACCATCACCGACCTATAAGGAAGTGTACTTTCCCCGAGATATGGGTGAGGGATGGGTGCAGACTTTCTTTCCTGCTATGCCTGTTGTTGTTGTTGTTGCTATTGAAATTCACAATAAAATATATTTTGCATCAAAACTGTATCATCCTCCATTAGGACCATGCAACATTTAGAGTCAACTGTAAAAAGTAAAGATCCCTCACCCCTACAGTCATGCGTGCCTGCTGCCCCAAGCCCTGGTGGGAGAGCTAGCTGGTGCGGTCTGCAGTCGGCAAGGTAGGGCTGCTCTATTTTCAGTAGCTGATTTATCTTTCATTTATTTGTGATGATGTTGTGCAGCCGTTGTGCTGAAGATGTTGTAATGTTGTGCTGATGTTGTGAAGGTCTTTAGAGCTTTGGAATCCTCTAACTCACCTTTCCCCCCCCCCCCCGCTATCTCTGGCTACCTGCGCTGATTTCTTAAATGTAGGTAAGGTTTTTCTGTGCCTACAAAAGTGGCCACATACACTGGCCTAAGTTAGTTTGGAGTAACCTTTAGCTGGCCAAATTTGCTTCTATGGCCAGAAGAGGTGTAAGTGGCTTGCTACGCCCCCTTTTGGAGAGAACAAACTAAACTAAAAAAAACTAACTAACTGACTTACATTGGAGCAAGTTAAATGGGGAAATTTGCGATTTTTAAGTTACTCCAAAAACAGCTACTTACTCCAAAAAAATGGGGTAACTCTTTGGGAAATTTGGACCCTATATTCCTGCTTTTTTCCCCATT
This sequence comes from Pristiophorus japonicus, assembly GCF_044704955.1. NCBI lineage: Eukaryota > Metazoa > Chordata > Chondrichthyes > Pristiophoridae > Pristiophorus > Pristiophorus japonicus. Next base: position 108,342,183 of record NC_091991.1, on the reverse strand, counting down.
CCCCTTGATGCATTTTGTGTCTAAATCTATCTATCGCCTTCTTAAATATATTCAGTAACTTGGCCTCCACAGCCTTCTGTGGTAGAGAATTCCACAGGTTCACCACCCTCTGAATGAAAACATTTCTTCTCATCTCAGTCCTAAATTTCCTACCACGTATCCTGAGAATGTGACACTGTGTTCTAGAAATTCCCAGCCAGGGGAAACATCCTCCCCACATCCATAAGAACATAAGAACATAAGAAATAGGAGCAGGAGTTGGCCATACAGCCCCTCGAACCTACTCCGCCATTTAATACGATCATGGCTGATCTGATCATGGACCCAGTTCCACTTCCCCGCCCGCTCCCCATAACCCCTTATTCCCTTATCGTTTAAGAAACTGTCTATCTCTGTCTTAAATTTATTCAATGTCTCAGCTTCCACAGCTCTCTGAGGCAGCGAATTCCACAGATTTACAACCCTCTGAGAGAAGAAATTTCTCTTCATCTTAGTTTTCAATGGGCGGCCCCTTATTCTAAGATCATGACTTCTAGTTCTAGTCTCCCCCATCAGTGGAAACATCCTCTCTGCATCCACATTGTCAAGCCCCCTCATAATCTTATACGTTTATAATCTTAAACCTGGGAACGCGGCACGACCTCTACCATCTAGAAGGACCAGGGCAGCAGGTGCATAGGAACACCACCACCTCCATGTTCCCCTCCAAGTCACACACCATCCTGACTTGGAAATATATCGCCGTTCCTTCATTGTCGCTGCGTCAAAATCCTGGAACTCCCTCCCTAACAGCATTGTGGGAGCACCTTCACCACATGGACTGCAGCGGTTCAAGAAGGCGGCTCACCACCACCTTCTCACGGGGCAATTAGGGATGGGCAATAAATGCCAGCCTCGCCAGCGACGCCCACATCCCGAGAATGGATTAAAAAACAAATGTCTTCCCTTTCCAACGTGGTAGCCAGCTAAATTGACAGGCTGGCGGTTACCGAGAAAACTGTGGCAGCAGGCCATACCCTGGGCCCTTTGGAAATGGTTACCGGCAATCTGGAGGGGGGGGAAGGGAGTGAGATATCGCGGCTTGGGGGGGGCGGGGTGTGAGGACCATGTCCATCATGGGAGTGGTGATTAATGAGCCTGATGGGGGCCAGTTCCATTGCATAGTAGCTGCCAGCACCATATAACTTGGATGTCACAATTGACTACTTGTTTTTTAAGCTTTTCCACTTTAGCTACATTGAAAATGTGCCTTTTTAACATGTATTCTTTCTCAGGATGTGAGCATCGCTGGCATTGCTGGCGTTTATCGCCCGTCCCTAGTTGCCCTGAGAAGGTGGTGGTGAGCCACCTTCTTGAACCGCTGCAGTCTGGTGTTCGATTCAACTAGGTGGCCTCTTTAGGGGGCAGTTACGCTGGTCAACGACACTGGTGTGGGACGGGAGTCACATATAGGCCCAAACCAGGTAAGGCCGGCAGGTTTCCTTCCCTGAAAGGTACAACGTTGAACCAGTTTGGGTTTTATGACAATCTGACATTTTACCAGCTTTTTATTTCCAGAATTTTGTTTCAAATTCTCAAACTGCCCCGGTGGGATTTGCTTAAAAAGTCTGTTCCTGTCACGGAAGATGTGCTTGATTTATTTGGATGCCACACTGCTCACATTCCTCTCTCTGATTCTCTGCAAGGTCCGCAGCCTTGGCACCGACACTCTCAGTCTTTTCCCACAGAAATGCTGGCATGGTTGGCTTCGTCATTAATGCTGACCCAGGGAACCAGTGTGGAGATTGAAGCAGAAACATTGCGGTAAGGTCATGCGTCAGCCATTGCCTTTGATGCTGGCTTCACAGCCGAACACTTGGAGCCCTGTCAGAGCACGTTTATTGAATACCTGTACCATTAGTCTCACTGTCAGCCGTGCTTCAGTGGGCAGCACTCTCTCTCTCGCCCCGGAGTTGGAACGTCGCATGTACCAGCCCCACTCCAGAGACCCGAGCACAATCTGGGCTGGCACTGAGGGAGCACCGCACTATCAGGGAGCCATCTTTTGGATGAGATGTTAAACTGAGGCCCGGTCTGCCCTCTCGGGTGGGTGTAAAAGGTCCCATGGCACTACTTAGAAGAAGAGCAGGAGTGTTAACCCTGGTGCCCCTCAAACAAAATCACTAAAAACAGATTATCCGGTCATTATCACATTGCTGTGTGTGGGAGCTTGCTGTGCGCAAATTGGCTGCCGCATTTCCCACATTATAACAGTAAATTCGCTTCAAAAGTACTTCATTGGCTATAAAGTGCTTTGAGATGTCCTGAGGTTCTGAAAGGCGCTATAGAAATGCAAGTCTTTGTTTTTAGTGTTTAATTCAGAGCCACACACTGGAGCGGAATTTGCGCCTTTATTTTAGCTGTCGAATAGCACACTGGCATTCAGTGCCTGAACGGACACGTACATAGAGTAGCCACTTCGTACCAGAGTGTAGCTGGGGGCCGAAAGACTAGTAAACCGCTGAGGAGAGCAGTTGTGGTAAATGGAAAGACGGAGGGAAGCTGGGTGTCCTGCCATGTGCCTGAACTCTGAGCCTGTTATGGCGTGACGGTGACAGAGACCTGTAGTTTGGCTGGGAGTGAGGGAGAGGAAGGAGAGAGCACACCATGGCCTGTATTAGAAAAGTGCCTATCAAATTAACAAAAATAGTTTCAACGCTGTGCGATTGTGCAGAAACAGAATGCATTAAATTTGCAATTTAAAATTAAATTCATGGCCAATGCTTTATGAATAATGGATCTGGGGAGATGATTTCCATTTTTTTTCATGCTCATTTGTGCAGGAAATGTATGAAATTGGAACTTGCAGTGAGTTTGAGCACTCTGAGACTGACAGACAAATGTGACTCTATGACTTTCCTCCACCGTACCTCCTGACTCCATCCCTTAAATGAGTCTTTGAGTTAGAATCGGCCTGCCAAAGAATCAAAGAATTATACAGCATTATACCGTCATGCCTGTGCCTCCATGGCCTCGCCCCTCCCTATCTCTGCAATCTCCTCCGGTCCCACAACCCCCCCGAGATGTCTGCGCTCCTCTAATTCTGCCCTCTTGGGCATCTCTGATTATAATCGCTCGACCATTGGTGGCCGTGCCTTCAGCTGCCTGGGCCCTACGCTCTGGAACTCCCTCCCTAAACCTCTCCGCCTCTCTGTCTTTTTCCCCTCCTTTAAGACGCTCCTTAAAACCTACCTCTTTGACCAAGCTTTTGGTCGCCTGCGCTAATTTGTACTTGTGTGGCTCAGTGTCAAATTTTTATCAAATAACTCTCCTGTGAAGTGCCTTGGGACGTTTTACTACGTTAAAGGCGCTATATAAATACAAGTTGTTTCTGTTGTTGAAAGAGTTATCCAATCAGTCCCACTCCCCCGCTCTTTCCCCACAGCCCTATAAACCATGTCCCTTCAAGTACTTACCCAATTCCCTTTTGAAAGTTACTATTGAATCTGCCCCCACCGCCCTTTCAGGCAGCGCGTTCCCGATCACAACAACTCGCTGCGTAAAATAATTCTCCTCATCTCTTGTCCTCGGGACTCCTCGCTCTGTGATGTTGCAAGCTTCAGTTCTTTGTGCTTTCACCTTAAAGGCGTTAGGAATTCAGGAACAGGAGGGGGCCATTCAGCCCCCTCAACCTGTTCCGCCATTCAGTTAAGTCATGGCTGATCTGTATCTTAACTCCATTTATAGTATCTTAACTTTGTTCTACGTGATTCTGTGTGGCTTGGTGTCAAATTTCGCCTGATAATGCTTCTGTGAAGTGACTTTTGGACATTTTATTACGTTAAAGGTGCTACATACATGCAAATTGTTGCTGCCAATCTCAGGGCAGAAACGCTTGTATCAATTCAACTGGGTTGAGCTGATTTATGAAGCCCATCTGTCACGCTGACTCTCGAGGCCAAGAGGGAGCACTGTGCGTGTGTCCTTACAGGCGTGCACAGTGCTCAGTTGCCTGCTGGGGTCCTCTACACCTGCGGAAATGGAGACCCACCGGGGGCGGGGGGGGAGGGGGAAACCAAAGCTAGCCATTGCGTGGGGTAACCCCAGCAACTGCTTACTCTGTGTGTGTGTCACTTTGGGAAACTGAATGTCAGTGCTCTATTCCTCCGTGCATTGGTTAGTCCACCCTGCCCTGACCCCAAACTCACGCGTGCACTGTACAACAATAATATATCGAAATGTTTCCAGAAGCCCTCGCTTCCATTTCGAAAGTGCCCGGGAGCGTTACCCACTTGGGCAAATCACCGTTGATCACTGACGGCAATGAATTGAATCAAGCAAAGCGGTGGTTCACTATGTCATTAAGATCTGTGTAGCTTCATCAAGGAGATGGATCATGTATCATCCAACACCAACCAGAAAGAAATTGGACAATAAAACTGCTTCTTCCTCTTCTCCTCACCCCTTCCTCACAGACACAAACATGATAAGGAAGCTCACAATTTATCCTTTATTTCTATAACTTCAGGAGCAATATAGCAGATTCCATTAAGCTGTGAGTATGACCATCATCATTCAAGATTGTCAAGGTTGTCAGCAGTCAGCAAGGGTTATAGATGGGGTAGGGCTTACATTTCATGATATATTTTCCTTCCAAACTCCCCCACCATGGATGGTTAAGTTGCTAAGTGTTCTGGCCAGAGTTGCACTGGGCCATACAAGGTTTATGGGCCTACGCACCTTGCCAGTTGGGCTTAGCACCTTGAGCCATACTGCCGGTAAAAGAAAGCCTCGGTTCCTGTTCCTGATTGCTGTGGAGTGACTCCTAATCCCACCTACCCGCCTTGGTCCCGTAACCTTTAATGCCCCTTCTCTGACAAACAGCTATCAATCTCAGTTTTCAAATTTTCAATTGCTCCCCCCGGCCTCAACAGCTTTTTGGAGTCAGTTGCAGATTCCCACGGCCCTTTGTGTGAAGAAATGCTCCCTGACGTCACCCCTGAACGGCCTGGCTCTCATTTTAAGGTTTATGCCCTCTTGTTCTAGACTCCCCCTACCAGATCAAACTGTTTCTCTCTCTATCCACCCCATCAAATCCTTTTTAATCATCTTAAACATAGAATCATAGAAATTTACAGCAAGGAAGGAGGCTATTTTGACCCATTCATTGCAATCATAGGCAGTCCCTCGAAATCGAGCAAGACTTGCTTCCACTCTAACAGTGAGTTCTCAGGTGACTGAACAGTCCAATACAGGAATTACAGTCTCTGTCACAGGGGGGACAGTGGTTGGAGGAAAGGGTGGGTGGGGAGTCTGGTTTGTCGCGCGCTCCTTCCGCTGTCTGCGCTTGGTTTCTGCATGCTCTCGGCGATGAGACTCGAGGTGCTCAACGCCCTCCCGGATGCACTTCCTCCACTTAGGGCGGTCTTTGGCCAGGGACTCCCAGGTGTCAGTGGGGATGTTGCATTTTATCAAGGAGGCTTTGAGGGTGTCTTTGAAATGTTTCCTCTGCCCACCTGGGGCTCATTTGCCATGTAGGAGTTCCGAGTAGAGCACTTGTTTTGGGAGTCTCGTGTCTGGCATGTGTACAATGCCTAGCAGAGTTGGTCGAATGTGGTCAGTGCTTCGATGCTGGGGATGTCGGCCTGATCGAGGACACTGACAGGGGATTTGCAGTATCTTGCGGAGACATCGTTGGTGGTATTTCTCCTGCGATTTGAGGTGTCCGTGCCGGCCGACCAATACCTATCCAACCTAATCCCACTATCCAGCTCTCGGTCTGTAGCCCTGTAGGTTACGGCACTTCGATGATATCATCAACATTGGCGGTCCCTCGAACAAGGATGACTTACTTCCACGAGTTCACAGATGTTTCAATGAAGGACCTGATGTTCCAGTCCTGAACTCCAGTTGAGGGGGAGGAAGATACCTGTGCGTGGATTTTTTTAACGTGTAGTGACCGTTGCACACCAGCCACCACACGGGCTTGACAGAGCTCGGTCTTGGTCCAGTGGCAAAGATTAACCAAGGCGACTGGAGACCAGCTCTGCTGCACAGACCTAGTGCACACATATCGCAGTGTGGGCTGGTCCGTGCTGCCCCTGGGCCCTCGGCTCTTCTGACCCTGTACCCTCATTCGCCGCACCTTCACCCACGATGATATCACTCACCATCAGGCAGCTGAAGGAAAGCCGCAGTGAGTTTGCTGTTCAGGACAGGGATGCCCCTGCATTACCGATGACCACATTCACTTCATGTGTTCTATTGAACTAAAAGAGGCTGCAGCGAGAGAGCAAAGCCCCTACGGTCCTCCGCTTTAATTGTTCTCATTCGAATGCACTTGGTATCAACAATCTCTCCTGCGCAGTGTTGGCAGTGACATTCATTTGCAATGTCTTTTCATTATCAATTTAATGATACAGCCCAGCCTCCTTCCACTAACTCAGCTAGGCCTCAGGCCCCCTTCTATATCCGTAATGCGAGTTCAATCAGTTCATCCATTGTAAATCAGCGCTGCACAGTACTCATGCGGTGCGTTCAATGTGATAATTAAAAAATCAATTAGGGAGGCAAATCTGCTGCAGCCCCTCGAGTATAAGAGAAGAGCACAGAAAAATATTTATTCTCCCCCACACACAATATTTATGTCATAATGAAACAAAAAATCGCTCCAGGCTGTACCGCCAATATTTACATTTATTTTGCAATTATTTGCATAGATTTTCAGAATTTGATTCGCTAGTGTAAAGCTATCTTCGATTGTGTGGGGAGGAGGGAGTCACCGTTATTTTACAGCTGTTCCTTTAACACGACATGAACCTTTGTAACAGTTGATCTCAATCTGACAGTAGCTGACGTACTTGCCTATGTTCCCGTGAGGTGTGTGGTGATAGGCCTTAGGGCAAGGGAAAGTAGCGGGATGTGCAGATCTCCCCACGTGAAGCCTGTACAATAGGTCACCCCGCACAGGCATCACCTCCTTGTTCCAGATGGGAGAAGATACGGGCAGGAGAGACAAGCCTTCTCTCCCACACCCTCCAGGTGCCACAACCATCATGGCACAACCCAGGGAAAAGCCAGCCCTCCAAGGTACCTCATCCCCTGTGCACGCCAGACTAGTTTGTGGAAAATAAGAATCTAAATGGGGTAGAGGAGCAAAGGGATCTGGGGGTACAGATACACAAATCACTAAAAGTAGCGACACCATAAAAAAGCAAACCAAGCACTAGGGTTCATTTCTAGAAGGATAGAATTGAAAAGTCGGGAAGTTTATGCTAAACCTGTATTGAACCTTGGTTAGACCACACTTGGAGTACTACGTACATAAAAACATAAGAAATAGGAGCAGGAGTCGGCCATTCGGCCCCTCGAGCCTGCTTCGCCATTCAGTGAGATCATGGCTGATCTTCTACCTCAACTCCACTTTCCAGCACTGTCCCCATATCCCTTCATTCCCTTAATATCCAAAAAATCGAGCGATCTCAGCCAAAGACTGAGCCTCCACAGCCCTCTGGGGGAGAGAATTCCAAAGATTCGCCACCCTCTGAGTGAAGAGGTTTCTCCTCATCTCAGTCCTAAATGGCGAACCTCTTATCCTGAGACTGTGACCCCTGGTTCTAGACTCCCCCAGCCAGGGGGAAATATCGTCCCTGCATCTACCCTGTCAAGCCCTGTAAGAATTTTGTATGTTTAAATGCGATCATCTCGCATTCTTCTAAAGTCCAGAGAGTATCGGCCTAGTCTACTCAATCTCTCCTCACAGAAATCAGTCTGGTGAACCTTCGTTGCACTTTCTCTATGGCGAGTATATCCTTCCTTGGGTAAGGAGACCAAAACTGTATACAATACTCCAGGTGCGGTCTCACCAGGGCCCTACATAATTGCAATAAGACGTCTTCCCGGCGGTGCCAAAACCTGTATTTCCCGGTGGCCCAGTGAGGCTGTGGCATTCTGCAACGGCGGTGCGGCTTCCCTTAAAGGGGAGGGCACACTGCCGCTGCCGCCATATTTTTTTTTGTTGGCCAACTTCCATGTCGGCCCGACTATTATGCTCACCGGGTTCGGCTGGGCCGCCAACAGGCAGCCTGACACTCCCCTTCGGGTGCCAGGCTGCTGGCCCAGCCGAAACCCTCCCTGGTGGCCCAGTGAACCGAAGTTTTATAAATTGCAGAGGCTCTCCCCTTAAGCTTCCGCCCCTCAGGTGTAGTCACCGCCCCCATTATGACTGACTTCCGGATCAAATTTAAAAAACCCAACGAGCATAGTTTCCCGAAAGAGTCGACCTGAACCGTAGCTGTGGTAAAAAACACCGGAACGGGGTGGGAGCGCCCCGTTTTGGGCGGGGGGTAATTAGTACCCCCTTTACTCATATACTCAAATCCTCTTGTAATAAAGGCCAATATACCATTTGATTTCCTAATTGCTTGCTGTACCTGCATGTTAACTTTCAGTGATTCGTGTACAAGGGCACCCAGGTCCCTCTGAACACCAACATTTCCCAATCTCTCTCCATTTAAAAATACTCTGCTTTTCTATTTTTCCTACCGAAGTGGATAACTTCACATTTCTCCACATTATATACCATTTGCCATGTTCTTGCCCCACTCACTTAGCCTGTCTACATCCCCTTGAAGCCTCTTTGCATCCTCCTCACAACTTACATTCCCATCTAGCTTTGTATCATCAGCAAACTTGGATATATTACATTTGGTCCTCATCCCAATCACTGATATAGATTGTGAATAGCTGAGGCCCCAGCACTGATCCTTGCGGCACCCCACTAGTTACAGCTTGCCAACCCGAAAATGACCTGTTTAGTGCCTTGTTACCACGTCCATAATAACAGATTCTAGCATTTTCCCACTACTGATGTCAGGCTAACTGGTCTGTAGTTCCCCGTTTTCTCTCTCCCTCCTTTCTTAAATAGCCGGGTTACATTTGCTACCTTCCAATCCGCAGGAACTGTTCTAGAATCTATGGAATTTTGAAAGATGACAACCAATGCATCCACTATCTCTATAGCCACCTCTTTCAAAACCCTAGGATGTAGGCCTCAGGTCCAGGGGATTTATCGGCTTTCAGTCCCATTAATTTCTCCAGTATTATTTTTTTACTAATACTAATTTTTTTCAGTTCCTCATTCTCGCTAGACCCTTGGTTCTCCATTATTTCTGGGAGATTTTTTGTGTCTTTTTCCGTGAAGACAGACACAAAGTATTTGTTTAATTTCTCTGCCATTTCCTTATTCCCCATTATAATTTCTCCTGTCTCAGCCTGTAAGGGACCCACATTTATTTAGCTAATCTTTTCCTTTTTACATACCCATAGAAGTTTTTATTTCTCTCACTAGCTTACTCTGGTTGCTATATTATTAAAAGAATATAGAGGCACTGGAATCATAGATTCATAGAAATTTACTGAACGGAAAGAGGCCATTTCGGCCCATCGTGTCCGTGCCGGCTGACCAAAAGTTATCCAGCCTAATCCCACTTTCCAGTTCTAGGTCCGTAGCCCTGTAAGCTATGGCACTTCAAGTGCACATCCAAGTATTTTTAAATGCGGTGAGGGTTTCTGCCTCTACCACCCTTTCAGGCAGTGTGATCCAGACCCCCAGAAGAAATTTCCCCTCAAATCCCTTCTAAACCTCCCCCAATTAAATCTATGCCCCCTATTTGTTGACCCCTCTGCCAAAGGAATCAGGTCCTTCCTACCCACTCTATCCAGGCCCCTCATAATTTTATGGAGAGAGTGTAAAAAAAATTTATAAGGATGATACCAGAACTGCGTGGTTACACCTAACAAGAAAGGATGAGGTTATACCAATGAAGAAAAGAGAAGGCTGAGGGGTGACCTAATTGAGGTCTTTAAAATGATGAAAGGTTTTGGTAGAGTGGATACAGAGAGAGTGTTTCCACTTGTGGGGAAGAGCATAACTAGAGGCCATCAATATAAGATAGTCACCAAGAAATCCAATAGGGAATTCAGAAGAAACTTCTTTACCCAGAGAACGGTGAGAATGTGGAACTCGCTGACACAGGGAGTGGTTGAGGTGAATAGTATCGATGCGTTTAAGGGGAGGCTGGACAAGCATGTGAGGGAGAAGGGAATAGAGGGTTATGCTGATAGATTTAGATGGGGAAAGACAGGAGGAGGCTCGAGTGGAGCATAAACGCCGGCATGGACTGGTTGGGCTGAATGGTCTGTTTCTGTGCTGTATATCCTATGTAGTTATCTGCGCCCCCACCAGCCATTGAAAGCCAAAAGCCTTGATCTTGAAGCCTGTGCTGCTACTAGAAACTGCTACCATACCAATAGGCATATTGACCCATATTGTGGGAGGGCAAAATTAACTTTTACAAGTGTACAGGCTCATTCCTTCAGCTCTTGCATGCTGTTTGAGATTTTAATTTTGAAATTGGCTGCTGCGTTTTCCACATTACAACAGTGACTACACTCCAAAAGTGCTTTGTTGGCTGAAAAGCGCTTTAAGACGTCCGGTAGTCGTGAAAGGCGCTATATAAATGCAAGGCTCGTCTTTTTAGAGTTGGTTTTCACGGAGGCAATCACCCGGGTGCTGGCTGCCTGGCTGCCTGCGTCATGGACCAGATGCTGGTGTTAGGCCCTGTATTCGCAGATACAAATGATCTACTGCCTGCTCCAGATGTGGGGTAAAGGCCGCATCTTGTTTGTCCTTTACCAAGATGGCGTCGGAAGTATGTGCGTCCATCCCCATTTTCCAGCATTGCCAGGCCTAAGAAATGGCTGCTACAGAGCCCAATTTCACTCCCACAAACTCATGAAGTGCTCTTTGCACCCATTGCACGAACTAATGGGAGTTTCTGTTGAGAGTGGAGTTGCGGTTTCATAGAATCATTACATCTTACAGCACAGAAGGAGGCCATTCGGCCCATCGTACCTGTGGCGGCTCTGTGAAAGAGCGATCCAATTCGTCGCACTTCCCCAGTTCGTTCCCCACAGCCCTGCCAATTTTTCCTTTTCAAATAGTTATCCAATTCCCTTTTGAAAATGACTGTCCCCCATCCTTGGCAGGCAGGGTGGGGGTCAACGTAGGTTAAGAAGCGGTATTACCTGTGGGAATCGTGTAGTATCTGGGTTCAGCTCCTGTCGGAATAGCCCTGAAATCCCTAGGGTTCTGCTTGCTGGTGCAAGTGAGGGATGTTGGTGCGGTGTCGTGATATTGCGAATGGGCGGGGGCGGGGAGGTGGGGAAAGTTCAGCAAGAGCCCATCGAGGAACCTCCATGGTGCAATCACCCGCTCTTCATGCAGCAAAGTGGACCTCTTTGGCATTGTAATTGTTCCCCTATGCAAATCCCCTGGGAGGATAGACGCACCGATGTTAGTGTCCTCGATCAGGCCAACATCCCCAGCACACACTTGATCAGCTCCGCTGGTCGGGCCACATCGTCCGCATGCCAGACACAAGACTCCCAAAGCAAGCGCTCTATTCAAAACTCCTTCACAGCATGCGAGCCCAGGTGGGCAGAGCAAACGTTTCAAGGACACCCTCAATGCCTCCCTGATAAAGTGACACCTGAGAGTCCCTGGCCATAGACCGCCCTAAGTGGAGGAAGAGCATCCGGGAGGGCGCTGAGCACCTCGAGTCTCATCGCCGAGAGCATGCAGAAACCAAGCGCAGGCAGCGGAAGGAGCATGCGGCAAACCAGACTCCCCACCCACCCTTTCCCTCAACAACTGTCTGTCCCACCTGTGACAGGGACTGTAATTCCTGTATTGGACTGTTCAGTCACCTGAGAACTCACTTTTAGAGTGGAAGCAAGTCTTCCTCGATTCCGAGGGACTGTCTATGATGATGAACGGGATGGATCATCTTTCTGTCGGAATGGTCTGGGGCCTTCCCAAGGGCCTCAAGCAGGGTTTGTGCAGGTAGCAGGAGTTCCCCTGAGGCCTTAGAGACTCAGAATGGGTGGGCCTCCCCCAGCCATGCCTCTAATTTACACCCAAGCCCCCTCCGTCCAACCGCAATTTAAATGGTAACCAGCATGGAATCCTGGCGTAAAAATATTTCTTGAAACAGATCAACAACCACAGCAACTTGTATTTATATAGCACCTTCAACATAGTGAAACATCCTAAGGTGCCTCACAGCAGCGGTATGACAATATAAATAAATTTGACACCGAGCCAAAGAAGAAGAAATTAGCGCGGGCGGCCAACAGCTTGGTCAAAGAGGTAGGTATAAGGAGCGTCTTGAAGGAGGAAAGAGAGGTAGAGAGGCGGAGAGGTTTAGGGAGGGAGTTCCAGAGCTTAGGGCCCAGGCACCTGAAGGCACGGCCACCATGGTTGAGCGATTATAATCAGGGATGCTCAATGGGCAGAATTAGAGGAGCGCAGACATATCAGGGGGTTTGTGGGGCTGGAGGGGATTACAGAGATAGGGAGGGGCGAGGGCCACAGAGGGATTTGTAAATAAGGATGAGAATTTTGAAATCGAGGCGTTGCTTAACCAGGAACCAATGCAGGTCAGCGAGCACATCATCGCCAATCGGGTAATGAAGAGTCTGTTTGCTTTCCGATTGGTGTCGGAAGGTGGGTGCCGCGGGGATGGGCGTGTCGGGCGACCAATGGCGGGAGTGTGGGGGTGTCATGAAACCTCCAGGAATGTGTCGAGCCAGAGTTGGCAAGCCCAGCTCGGTGTGTCAACCTGCTTCCCCTGTGGAGACGTTCGTTTACATGAGAAGCTCCATGTAAATGTATGTTTTGAGGTTACTCACTGGCTTGTGTCTAGTAGATTGAGCAGATGATCAGTCATGCATCAGAAGAGCTATTATCTGGTCCCCAGATGAATTCAGCCTTCACTCACATACAAGGCTAGAATTAACAAGGGAAAACGCAATTCCTGGCTCTCTGCCTCCGACCATCTGCTCCTTCCAGAAGATGCTGATCGCAATTATTTCAACTCAGCTCCTTGCTAAAGAATGGGAAAAAGTGTTGGATCGTCACGGGGAGACAAAACAGGCAAGCGGACGGCCTGTAATTAAGAATTACATTTGCTTAATATCGAAGGCGAGTTTCAGCGTGCAGGCCTGTGCTGACATCTCAACAGCCAACACGCAAGAAACAGCCGTTAATTAATCTGCTGTTGCAAATAATGGCACATTGCTTTTAAACATAATTAGATTTAGTCGTCGGATGAAACATCTGAGATTGGGACGTTGAATGATGTATCAGCATTCGATCAGGTTTCTTGTTCTCGTGTTGCCGTGCTTGCAAAGATCAAATGTTATTGTTCATAACGTGTAATTAAATCCTCCCAACTCAATGCTTGAGCAAGGCACAGGCTTGATAATGGAATGATAAACTATCACGAGTTTCTCCATCTGTTCCCCCACACCCCCCCGCCCAGTATTTCCCTCCTGACAACAATATTTATATAGCACCTAAACATCCCAAGGTGCTTCACTGCAGCGTAGCCAAACAAAGGTTGGAATTCAGAAGAATGAGAGGTGATCGTATAATAAACGTATAAGATTATGAGGGGGTTTGACAAGGTGGATACAGAGAGGATGTTTCCACTGATGGAGGAGACTAGAACTAGAGGGCACGATGTTAGAATAAGGAGCCGCCCGTTTAAAACTGAGATAAGGAAGAATGCCTTCTCTCAGAGGGTTGTAAATCTATGGAATTCGCTGCCTCAGAGAGCTGTGGAAGCTGGGACATTGAATAAATTTAAGACAGAAATAGACAGTTTCTTAACCGATAAGGGAGTAAAGGGTTATGGGGAGGGGGCAGGAAGTGGAGCTGAGTCCATGATCAGATCAGCCATGATCTTATTGAATGGCGGAGCAGGCTCGAGGGGCCGTATGGCCTACTCCTGCTCCTATTTCGATTAGGATAGGTGGCCAAACACTTGACCAGAGAGGGAGTGGCCGAAATTCAGGGTCCGGACAAGGCCCGTTACCGCCGTTTTGTGGCGGCCATGTGGCGGAATCGCCTGTCCGCCGCGTTGCAGACGATGGCCCGCCACGACCCAAATTCAGCTCGGGGATTTTTCGGCCTGTTCCCACTTCCGCCCCGCTGCTGCCGACTGCCGCAAGCGCATCATCAAAGCGCGCACCTCCGATCTCCCGCCCCTCCAGCTCATGCCACCCCAAATTCAGTTGGCACAATCCTTGCCCTGCCACGCTGTGCCCCCGACAGCTTTCTCTGTCAGTGCATCTGGTCCGGAGTGTGGGCGGCCCGGCAGCGTGGCGGCCCTTCAAGGGGAGGGCCCTCTGCCGCGGCCGCCATATTTCTATTTTTGCTGGCCGACTTCCCGGCCGGACAGTTGTTCCCCCGGGTTCGGCCGGGCCGCCAACGGGCAGCTGGGCACCCTCTCTTGGGTGCCAGGCCGCTGACCCGGCCCAAACCCTCCCTGGGCCCAAAGCTAAAAAAATCGGCGATCCTCTCCCCTTTAACGGAGGGGTGAGCGTGGTGATGCACACGCGCTGTGATGCCACCACCAGCGGCGGAGACTCGATCCCCCCACAACTTTCACCCCTCTCCAGGACTTACCGCCGCACTTCCGTCCCCACTATGGCCCATGCTAAGTAAAATTCTAAGTGCAGAAAATCGCTCGGAAGGCCATCGCACCCGACAGTAAAATCAGGTCAAAAATCGTTGCTGCACCAGCTTTCTGTGATGCCTGAATATCGGCCCCATAGTTTTGAAGGAACGTCTTAAAGGAGGAGAGAAAGGTAGAGAGGCGGAGGGAAGGGAAGGAATTTCTGGAGAACTGTAATTCACTTCCAGGGTTAGTGGCTGAGGCAGAAACGATGTTAACATTCAAGATGAGATTGGATAGAGGGATGTGGGAATGTGGTAAGTATGATTGGACCTGCTTGGGCATGTGTAGGTTAAACGCAGACACATACTGCTTGGGCTGAATGGCCTGTTTCCATGGTGTAACTTCCATGTTTGACAGTCTTTGATTTTGGAACAGTGTTTTCAGAATGACAACGTGTTATTGCAGGTATTTCATGGCTCCTTACTGCAAATCGTCGAGCGACCAGGAGTTAACAGATTACTTTGTCTCATCAAGTCCCGCTCGCCCATCACCCCCTGTACTCGCTGACCTACATTGGCTCCCCATCCAGCAACGCCTTGATTTCAAAATTATCATCCTTGTTTACCAACCCCTCCGTGCCCTCCGCACCCTCCCTATCTCTGCACATCTCCTGTTTCCATCGCCCCACCATCGGCGGACATGCCTTCAGCTGCCTGGGCCCCAAGTTCTGGAACTCCCTCCCTAAACCTCTCCGCCTCTCTGTCTCTCACTCTTGATTCAAGACACTCCTTAAAACCTACTTCTTCGATCAAGCATTTGGCCATCGGTCCTAATATCTGTGTGTGTGGCTCGGCCTCAGATTTTGTTTGATAATCGGTGCTGTGAAGCGGTTTGGGAGGTTTTAATATGTTAAAGGTGCCACATAAATGCAATTGTTGTTTGTTTCGAATCACTGCAATAGAAGCTCGTTATGAACGCCAACATCTAAAAACTTGCTCTTTAAGGAGAAGTTGGTACTGCAATTGGTTCGAACATTGTGGTCTAACCTCTGGGAGCTGAATTTGAATAGGCAGAAGGGATGATGGTTTTTTTCTCTTATCTGTGATGGAG
The DNA here is from genome assembly GCF_044704955.1 of Pristiophorus japonicus. Classification (NCBI taxonomy): domain Eukaryota; kingdom Metazoa; phylum Chordata; class Chondrichthyes; family Pristiophoridae; genus Pristiophorus; species Pristiophorus japonicus. The sequence continues at coordinate 108,326,569 of NC_091991.1, read as the reverse complement.
TTTAATGGTCTTCTGTGAAATGACTGTGGACTGTCTCAATCCATTACTCAGTACCCATTAGTCCACAGCACATGACTGACTTCAATTCCACACCTACTGACCCCGAGAGTTCTCTTCCCAAAGCGCTCAGTCCTGTTAAATTACATCGCCACTCCTCCAACCCAACTGTTAGCGCTGCTGCTGTGTGTTGAGGCAGCAGTTTGTGTTTACGCCGAATTCCGCAGCCTTACTTCACCGTCAGTCTCCGGGCTCTGGGTCTGCACAGAGACAACCAACCCAAACTCAAAGCACGCAAGGAGTGGCAGTCTCGAAGCTTTGTGGCTCTGTGAGCACTCTCTCTCTGTCTGTCTCTCGCTCTCTCTCTCTGTCTCTCTCTCTCACTTTCTTTCTCTCTCTCTCTTTCTCTCTGTCTCTCTCTCTCCGTCTCCCTCTCTCCGTCTCTCTCTCTCTCTTTCTTTCTCTCTCTCTTTCTCTCTCTCTCTCTCTCTGTCTGTCTTTCTCTTTCTCTCTCCGTCTCTCTCTCTCTCCTTCTCTCTCTCTCTCTCTCTCTCTCTCTCTTTCTGTCTCTCTCTTTCTCTCTTTCTGTCTCTGTCTCTCTGTCTCTGTCTCTCCTCTCTCACTCTCTCACTCTCTCCCCCTCCCTCCCTCTCTCTCTTTCTCTCTTTCTGTCTCTCTCTCGGTCTCTGTCTCTCCTCTCTCTGTCTCTCCCCCTCCCTTCCTCCTTCCTTCTCTCTCTCTCTATCTCTGTCTCTGTCTCTCTCTCTCTCTGTCTGTCTCTCCCTCTCCCTCTCCCTCTCTCTCTCTCTCTCTGTCATCAGATCTCCTTGAATTGCCTTGCCCTTCATGAGCCTGAGGGCAAACTGGCTGTGGCACCGAACTGGAAGGCAACTAGCTTGATCCCTGTGGGTGTCAGCTGTGGCTCAGTGGGCAGCACTCTCTCTCACCCCTGCGTCAGAAGGTTGTGGGTTCAAGTCCCACTCCAGGGATTTTAGAACATAAATCTAGACTGACACTCCAGTGCAGTACGGAGGGAGTGCTGCACTGTCGGTGGTGTCGTCTTTCAGATGAGACGTTAAACCGAGGCCCCATCTGTTCTCTCAAGTGGGTGTAAAAGATCCCATGGCACTATTTTGAAGAAGAGCAGGGGAGTTATCCCCGGTGTCCTGGCCAATATTTATCCCTCAATCAACATCACTAAAATGGATAATCTGGTCATTATCACATCGCTGTGTGTGGGAGCTTGCTGTGTGCAAATTAGCTGCTGCGTTTCCTACGTTACAACTGTGGCTACACTCCTAAAGTATTTCATTGCCTTTAAAGCTTTTTGGGACATCCTGAGGTTCTGTAAGGCACTATATAAATGCAAGTCTTTCTTGGGAACGAAACCGTAGAAGCCCAATTCTTCCAGAATAGGGTCCTTCCACTTGCTGAATGGACACTAGGAGATAGCATTGACTGACTGACTGACATTCCCTTGCCTTTCTTCATCAATGAGCAAAAAACATAAAAACATAGAAAATAAGTGCAGGAGTAGGCTATTCGGCCCTTCGAGCCTGCACCACCATTCAATAAAATCATGGCTGATCAAGGACGAGAAGGGACAATACTGCCCTCAGCAAACCCACTGAGAGTCACTGACCAAGTGAAGGTGTATTCCAGATCTTTATATCTAAGTTTGCCCCAGACTGTCACCCCTCACCTCAATGAGACCCCCCACCCCCCCAATCCCCCTGCACAATGTTTGGAATCTGGCCATATATAGAAAGAATAACATTAACGTGTCCTGCGTTACTCATTTCCAGGTAAGTGTCTGCACTTGATGGCTATCAGAAATATGTTGTAGAACTCGATATCTCATGTGTCCTAGACCACATCTGACCTTGAAGCTTTAATCGATGCAAGGCAGGGAAAGAAGTTCCATTTCTTTTTTTAAGTAGTCTCTATGGGCTTTCTGTGTAGGGTTTTGTTGAGGGAGAAGAGACATTTTCAGGTGACCTAATTGAAGTTTTCGAGATTATGAAGGGAATTGACAAAGTTGGTCCAGAAAAATTGTTCCCTGCAGGGAAGGGTTCAGATCCAGGGGGTTGTGGGGGGGGGGGCGGTACAAGCTGAGGATCAGAAGCAGGGTCAGCGCCAACCCTGCAGGATTGGCCCGCAGTCTCCAAGAATTAACGATTGATGTCCACGCCACTACAGCGAGCAACACCCGGGACGAACATCATCGGGGCGATAAAATAACAATGGCGGGGTTTTTTTCGTCATTTCCTTTTACATGTTGGTTTATCAGTTATAACAATATCAGACATGGGGGAAAAAGCTGGTTGACTGACTGTCAAGAATCGTCCAATCCGTAACAAGCAGTCTGTTGCCTTTCGAGTGAACTGTTATATATGCAGACTATAGGTTACTCTCTGTGTAGTCACTGTATAGTTGCATAAGATGGAGACTTGTTACCTGATGTACGATCAATAAGGTTTACAGCGTGTATATACTATGCTGGCACCACTAGAAGGTGCAACTGGTGGAGACCGGGGTTTCCAGCCCCTGTGACAGAGGCTGTCCACCAGAGGGCACTGCGGTGGGAGACCTGAGGGTCACCTGCATAGGTGTGCAGGGCCCAGTATAAAAGGCTGCTCACCACGCTTGTGCCTCACTCTGAAGTTTGGAATAAAGGACCAAGGTCACTACAGTTTGAGTACAACACATTGCCTCGTGGAGTCATTAATAGGTGCATTACAGACATAACAATCGGCGATAAGAATATGGACTCTTATGCGATTATAGCTACCTTTGGCACACTAAAAGACTTTGCAGAGGATGATAATTGGGATGCCTTCACGGAAAGGCTCGAGCAATATTTTGTGGCAAACGGCCTGGCAGGGGAGACGGACACATTGACGGAGAAGCACAAGGCTATACTGCTGACCAGTTGGGGGCCCGAGGTCTACCGCCTCGTCAGGAACTTGCTGGCACCCTCGAAGGTCAAGGATAAGACATACGATGAGCTGACTGAACTAATTCGCGACCAACTAAAACCAAAAGAGAGCATCCTCACGGCCAGGCACAGATTCTACACTCACCGCAGACCTGAGGGCCAGGCGATTGCAAAATATGCGGCCGACCTCAGGAGACTTGTGGCACCATGTGATTTTGGCACGCACCTCAACGAAGCATTGCGAGACATTCGTTATAGGAATTGGCCACGAGGGCCTCCTTCACAAGCTATTATCTGCCGACACCACAGTCAACCTGCAGAAGGCCATCAGCATCAGTCAGGCATTCATGACCTCGACCTGCAGCACCAAGCAAATTATTCATTCTGTGGACTCAAACCCGGCAAGTTCTGTACACAGAATGGTGCCTTTCACAGGCAAGACTGTAGAACGTGGCTCTGCCCAGGGCAGAGAGCACAAACCTCAGGGTTCCAGAACTCAGAGTCCGTCGAGGGGTGCTAATCGAGTAGCACCATGCTGGCATTCCGGAGGAAACCATAGGGTTCACCAGTGTCGGTTTGATGAGTACGTATGCAAAGCCATCTCCAGCGTTTGTAAAAGAAATACGACTCACCGTCTAGCAGAGGAGTCAATAGATGACTTTGAATCAAAGACTCAGCCCCAAGAAGAAGTGTATGGAGTGAATACCTGCACCACAGATTGTCCTCCAATGAAGATGAAAGTCGAGATAAACAGCGTTCCAATCTTCATGGAAGTGGACACGGGAGCGAGCCAGTCAGTGATGAGCCAGGATGCCTTTGAGAGGCTATGGAACGAAAGACGACCCGAGCTGGTCCCAGTACAGGAAAAGTTGTGCACCTACACCAAGGAGCTGATCCCAGTCCTTTGTAGTGCGGATGTAAGTGTAATCTATAATTGAGTGGTGCACAAGTTACCTCTGTGGATTGTTGCAGGTGATGGTCCAACATTACTCGGAAGAAGGTGGATGGGGAAGATCCAGTGGATATGGGAAGACCTCTTCACTCCAGCAATCGATGTCCCCCATGCTCAGAGGCAGAGCAAAACCTCACCTTCGCTTGGGCCAGGCACCAGAGAACAGACCAGCACAGCACCTGAGGCACAGACTGTCCATCGTGACTGCGTGGCAATGATCCGACCGGAACAATCTAAAGTGCCTTCCCGACTCCAGTGGCAGGACTCCTGGGGAGAAGATTGAATTCACAGGCACTCTTCTAGCTTTTGTGACAGAATCGTGGGAGAGAAGGATCAAGGCAGTCGACCTCGAGGACAGAGGCAAGATGGCGTCCCTGCTGTAGCGAGGTGCAGTGTGCTTGAAAAAAAGATGGCCGCAGCAATACCACAAGGTGCAACGCTGAGGGACCAACATGTGGTGTCTAACAAAGGATTTGATTGGGTAAAGCCAGCAGGGTTCTCTTAAAGGAGACCTGCAACCAACTGAACTTAAAGAGACATTGTATTGTAAGGAGGGGGTTGCGGGGTTAATGTTGTGGGGTGTGTGGGTCTCTATGAGAGGGTCAGGTTCCTTTCTGACCAACTTGAGCGGTTTCGAATCGCTCCCCCTCCCTTGGGTTCTGTACTCTGGATTTATTTGGGGGGTGTGATAAAAGTGCAGAGGACACTGGTTTGATGCAAAGAACTTTGGTTTTATTACAGTCAAAGTAATACAGGCTTATTACTCTAGTAAGAAAATACACGGCCAAACTTACAATCACTCTAATAAACAAGACAAGGAAAGGGTCAAGGTCAAACTTATAATCACTCTAATAAAGTACCATACACTACACATTCAAAGGGGGTTGCAGTAAAATTATACCTCCCACCGCCCAATACCTAACTCTAGCTAGGTTAGACTCCAGGGCAGGCAGGGACTTATGCTTACCAATTCTTTTAATAGTTAATGGTAGATGGTGATGTTCTTCCTTCCTTCAGGACTTCAAACTTCGAGACTGGAGAAGTTAGTTTTACAACTGTCGCGTTGGTTTCTCTCCTTGTCTCTCTCACCTTGTCTAACCTCTGTTGAAAACAGTGGCCAGTTATACGATTTCAGTGTTCTAATCTTGCCACCAAATCTCTTCACAATCCTTTGTATAATTTTGGCGGGCTTGGTTCTTCTTTGTAATATTTTGTCAGGCTCGTTAAAGTTGATATGTCTTGGGTGGTTGATCTTCGAAAAACTGTTTCCTGATGGAAATGTTAGTTTGGTAATTGCAATGTCCTTTTGTCCTTAGTCTTTCGCATACAGGCTGGATTGGGCCTCTTTGTGATGTATATGCTGAAAATGGTTTGTCCAGACCCATGTTGATGGGGAGCCACCTCTGGGTGATTTGTGATGGTAATGTCTCTTGTGGAGGAAGATTTTCAAATACTCATTCTTCCAGACAGGTTAACTCAGTTCTCACACCCAGGTAGCTTTACTTAATTAGATTCCCTCTTGCTAGCTCCGTAGGTTCGCCCACAGCCTTGAGTTTGTCTTTTAAAATCCAAAATTGTATTAAAGTTCGTAGTTTCTTTCATAAGCACTTTAGAGTTCCAAACTTTTTGGTAGGTAGTCCCAAATTAAATTTCCTTTCGAATGAGCCCAAACACAGGGAGGGTTCTGGTGAATTTTTCTCACTGCAGTATGCATGACAATCAATGTAACGAACCGATTAAGATTGTGAACAAAATGTTGTTGCGAGATGTCGGTACTAGTCCTAATGTAAAGAACAAAATGTTCTTGCGAGATGTCGGGAATACAGTGTCCCCAAAAGTAGCAAGCGAGCGAATTCAGGAGGGTAAAGGCGCTGATCCTGACGCCCTGCCCCAAGTGTCCCCACAAGTTATAGGCCAGTGACCTCAGGAGAGCGAAGACACTGATCCTGATACCCTGCCCCAGGTCTATCACACGCTGCAGGCACCCGATGGCACTATTCGCCATGGACCTGGAAGCAAAAATGGCACCAATACGCGCAGTCAGCCGCCGTTGCCCACCACCCGGGTGGAGACGGCGCAGCCCCCAGACCCAGTCGCTACCTCGGCCATGCCCGGGAGCGAAAGGTCAGACCAACGAGTTCCCCAAATGTGACCTGGAACAGCCTGGGGCAGGGCATCAGGATCAGCGACTTTACCCTCCCGAATTTGCTCGTTTACTACTTTTGGGGACACTCTATTCCTGACATCTTGCAACAACATTTTGTTCTTTACATTAGGACTGGTACCGACACCTCGCAACAACATTTTGTTCACCACAGTTCGTTACAGGGAACAGCCAGGTTCCCAACACCGTTAGAGAGCAGGCAGAAGATTCTGCAGCCCTCAAAGGAGGACAGGGAGGCCACACACATCTGTGGCTCTGCCCACCACTAGGCAACAACAAAGCCCCTGAGTCCTGACTAGGTGAGCGAACCAAGCCCACCCCGCTAGCAGGGGGCGCAGCGCCGCCATCAGACAACTAGGACCCCGTCCGATTGCTCTGGAACCTGCTTCTTCACATACCTGTACTGCTACCCACTGGAACCTCCACTGCATCATTGAACTATGCAAACTGGTAACCACTACCCAACGTTGTGACAAAAGGACTTGGGGGTTAACAGGGAGAGAGCCAAGCCAAAGCACAGCCAAGGTGTAAGGGCCAGTGGCACTTAAGTCTGGGGAGTGCTAAGCCAGAGCACATAGTGCAAAGGTAATCGGCACAAAGGACTTGGGGGAGAGTGATGTTATATATGCAGACTATCGATATACTCTTTGTGTAGTCACTGTATAGTTGCATAAGATCGAGACTTGTTTACCTGATGTACTATCAATAAGGTTTACACTGTGTATATACTATGCTGGCACCACTGGAGGGTGCAACTGGTGGAAGCCGGGGTTTTGTGCCCCTGTGGCAGAGGCTGTCCACCAGAGGGCACTGCGGTGGGAGACCTGAGGGTCACCTGCATAGGTGTGCAGGGCCCAGTATAAAAGGCTGCTCACCACGCTTGTGCCTCACTCTGGAGTTACGAATAACGGACCAAGGTCACTACAGTTTGAGTACAACACATTGTCTCGTGGAGTCATTATAAGTACATTACAGACATAACACAACCAATGGCGGGAATGCGGGGGCGGGGCCAGTGGGAGACAGGAAGTGAGGTGACGAAACCTCCAGCCGGAGCTGATCACCCTTACGGAGGAGGAGAAATACCCGGGAGCAGGACAGGGACCTGAACCCATGCCTTCTGACTCTGAAGGCAAGAGTGCTACCTATTGAGCCATGGCTGACACTCATGCTATTACTGACCGTCCTGCTTGCTCCAGCCATTGACCTGTTCCCTGGGTCATGTCATGCGTCGTGGCACAGAAAGGGGAAAATCTGCCCAGGTTTATAATTTAAATGGAGAGAAAAAAAGTGCTGCAGTACAGAGAGACCTGGGGGTCCTTGTGCATGAAACACACAAAAAGTTAGTATGCAGGTACATCAAGTAACATAGACATAGAAACATAGAAAATATGTGCAGGAGTTGGCCACTCGGCCCTTCGAGCCTGTTCCACCATTCAATGAGTTCATGGCTGAACATGCAACTTCAGTACCCCATTCCTGCTTTCTTGCCATACCCCTTGATCCCCCTAGTAGTAAGGACTACATCTAACTCCTTTTTGAATATATTTAGTGAATTGGCCTCAACAACTTTCTGTGGTGGAGAATTCCACAGGTTCACCACTCTCTGGGTGAAGAAGTTTCTCCTCATCTCGGTCAAGTAATCAGGAAGGCAAATGGAATGTTGGCCTTTATTGCAAAGGGGATAGAGTATAAAAGCAGAGAAGTCCTGCTACAACTGTATAGGGTATTGGTGAGGCCACACCTGGAGTACTGCATTCAGTTTGGTCTCCGTATTTAAGGAAGGATATACTTGCATTGGAGGATGTTCAGAGAAGGTTGATTCCGGAGATGAGGGGGTTGATTTATGAGGATAGGTTGAGTAGGTTGGGTCTATACTCATTGGAGATCAGAAGAATGAGAGGTGATCTTATCGAAACATATAAGATAATGAGGGGGCTCGACAAGGTGGATGCAGAGAGGATATTTCTTCTCATAGGGAAAACTAAAACTAGGGGACATAGTCTTAGAGTAAGGGACCGCCCATTTAAATCTGAGATGAGGAGGAATTTCTTCTCTCAGAGGGTTGTAAATCTATGGAATTCTCTGCCCCAGAGAGCTATGAAGGCTTGGTCATTGAATATATTTAAGGCAGAGATAGACAAATTTTTGAACCATAAGGGAGTAAAGGGTTATGGGGAGCGGGCAATGAAGTGGAGCTGAGCCCATGATCGGATCAGCCATGATCTTATTAATTGGCGGAGCAGGCTCGAGGGCCCAAATGGCCGACTCCTGCTCCTACTTCTTATGTTCTTAAGCATGGCAAGAAAGATTTGCTTTTTGATACGTATGCAATAAAGGTACAAACTGAGAACTGTTTAACTGAGCAAGGTACAACCTTGCTTCTGCTTTATTTAGGTCCAAAGTGCCTGGCTCACAAAATGGCTGGCCTTTTATACCAGAGCAGCACCATGTGCATGCTGCTCAGTGGCCTCCAACAATGGCACCATCTGTTGGCTACAAACAGCATGTACATACATGACACTTTTATATTGGAAGCATTCTTAAAAATCTCACTTCTGAGACCTCATGGTTTTCTCTATGTATATGTTAGTGAGGGAAGGGTGTCCATCAAAATAACATGGGGCTGAAATGTCCCTTTTTTTTAAGAGTAGTTACTGCCTCAAAGAGGCGATAATGGGGCAGAAATAAGTTTCCGCCCAGTCGGGGCGGACTCTCCGACGATTGGGACATTGCCCTCATGATCTTTTGAGGCGGAGATGGTACCTGGCCCGCTCCTGTGTGAACGGCGCTAATGACGTCATTAGAGCAGGCACCGCCTGGTCCCTGCCCCAGAGTGTCATTGCCCTCAAACAGTCCATCGGCCGCTTGTCGGTGTCCCGGACAACTTTGCGCGGCGGGAAGTTGCCAGAGGCTGGGCAGCGCGTCCGTCCTTAACGGGGAGGGCGCACTGCCATGGCTGCCATTTTGTTTTAGTTGTCGGCCCTACAATGGCGGCCATGGGTTCGTCTGGGCCGCCAACAGGCAGCCTCGCACCCCCTTTCGGTGACACCGCCCACCTTCCGCCCCAAACACCGCCCCGATAATTTCCCTCTATTGCCTGCCCCATCGATTCGGGCGGTAATTCACCAGATCATTCGAATGATCTGCCCCAAACGGAGCGGAGGGCGATTTCGGCTCCCACATGTGTAGCTGAGTGCTGTGGGCTTATCAAACTTGAGCTTTTGATGAGGTATATTTTCCAACATTTGTTTGCCAGAAACAGTGAGTTATCTCCAAATGAATTTCTCTCTGCACTTTATTGTAAAACTCTCGTGTTAAAATTGTTTGCTTTCAGCTGCTTAACACTGGAGTTAAAGAAGAATTTCGAGCTGCCCCAATCAGCATTTGCCTGGGAACCGACACCGCTGGAAAATCCCCCGTTATGTTTCTCGGGATCAGGATATTAAAACAATAACACACGCTGACGCACACAATCTGAAAATTTCATAAGTTGGCCGAGGTGTGGCTTCCTCTGATTTAATTTGAAATTGAAAAATGAATTTTTGATTGCCTTGCAATATTTAATCTTGCTGAGCAATCTATCTCCCGAGATCACTGCTCCTGTATCAGCTCAAGGATCCCAACATCATTAATCGTTTAATAGTGAAGCTGTGTCATTTACCGCTGTAGGTTTGAAGTTATTAAAGGATTGTAGCGTGCATCACTGGGCACATTGAGTTTCCTGTGACTGGCAGAATGCTGCGGCTTGCTATTAACTTTTACATTTGGAGTTGCCGAGATGTGAAGCCTGTTTAGAATTGTGTGCTGTTGTCTGATTCCACTGACATTTGGTAGCAATAATATTACGTTTCATTTATTAGTGCTATTCTGATTGTTCAGTCTTATCATTTATAAAGCATTGATCAGGTGAAATCAATTTTAACCGTCTCTGACATGAACTATGACTTCGCAAACTATTTATTTTAGTTCACTTTTAACCTAACTGCCAAATCCATGGCTGCAGTGTGTACCATCTACAAGATGCACTGCAGCAACTCACCAAGACTTCTTCGGCAGCACCTCCCAAACCCGCAACCTCTACCACCTAGAAGGACAAGGGCAGCAGGCGCATGGGAACACCACCACCTCCACATTCCCCTCCAAGTCACACACCATCCTGACTTGGAAATATATCGGCCGTTCCTTCATCGTCGCTGGATCAAAATCCTGGAACTCCCTCCCTAACAGCACTGTGGGAGCACCTTCACCACACGGGCTGCAGCGGTTCAAGAAGGCGGCTCACCACCACCTTCTCAAGGGGCAATTAGGGATGGGCAATAAATGCCGGCCTTGCCAGCAACGCCCACATCCCGTGAACAAATAAAACAAATCTAGCCCGTGAAGCCTCCATGGAATGCAATAGTGGCCGAAAGATCTGCTTACCTTAGTTCTTCAAATAAGGCTACAAAAGGTCCCAGCGATACATTACTGGAGCTGCTCTTTCAGGATTTCTTATGATTGGATAAAAATCATTTATGCTTTCTTCCCCAAAATAAAAAGCAAAGACTTGCATTTATATAGCACACTCAGGACATCCCAAAAAGCTTTACAGCCAATGAAATACATTTGAAGTGCAGTGACTCTTGTAATGTGGGAAACGCGGCAGCCAATTTGTGCACAGCAAGCTCCCACACACAGCAATGTGATAATGACCAGATAATCTGTTTTTGTCATGTTGGATGTGGGATAAATATTGGCCAGGATACTGGGGAGAACTCCTCTGCTCTACTTTAAAATAGTGCCATGGGATCTTTTGCATTCAACTGAGAGGGCAGATGGGGTGTCAGTTTAACATCTCATCTGAAAGACGGCACCTCCGACAATGCAGCGCTCCCTCAGTGTTGGCACTGGGAGTGTCAGCCTAGATTTTTCTGCTCGTGTCTGTGGAGTGGGGCTTGAAGCCGCAACCTTCTGACTGAGAGAAAAGAAAGACCTGCCTTTATGTGGTGTATTTCACGACCTCAGGACGTTCCAAAGTGCTTTACAGCCAATGAAGTACGTGTGACATGTAATCACTGCTGTCATCATCATATCTTCATAGACAGTCCCTCGAAATCGAGGAAGACTTGCTTCCACTCGAAAAGTGAGTTCTCAGGTGACTGAACAGTCCAATATGGGAATTACAGTCTCTGTCACAGGTGGGACAGACAGTGGTTGGAGGAAAGGGTGGGTGGGGAGTCTGGTTTGCCGCACGTCAAGCGATCCCCGGGTGGGCAGAGGAAGCGTTTCACTGCTGTAATGTAGAAGGCCTTCGAATCCGGACAAGTCCTTAACCCGGAGCTTTTGCCCAGAATGACTATTTAATTCCTACCTGGAACTGCCTTTTGGCAGTGCCACTAAAGTGGATACTCACAGCTGATCAGGAGAGACTTCATCCTTTCTGTAAGAGAGGATCCTGGGAACAGTGTTGCTTGGAAGGTTTACTATAAAGGGATATTTCTCACCAGCTTTAATCTATTCTTTGCCTGACCTGTGCCACTCCTCATTCCTTATCGGGTTTCTAGACCTATGAATTATGCCTCTGTTTTTGTGGAAGTTTAGATAAAGTACACATTGCACCAGGAATTTAATTCCCTTTTTTTTTCTTCAGCTGTTGTGCTACCTCTCGCTCCCTCGCTCTCTCATGCAGCAAGCAGTTCTTGTGGAGAAAGGGAGCCTCAGAATTGTATCAAATGTCAATAAAAGATGTTTTGGAAACCTGTGGACTTTAGTCAATACGCTCTCCAAAGCTCCCCTTGTGCAATCTCCCAGCCTCATGTGTCCCTGTGTGCCTGCAATCGACAATGAAAGTAACTCCAATATCTACTCCATACTGATTCAGTTCAGTGAAGGGTTTGATTAGGGAAGGCAGGAAACTTGAGCTCAAAATCTGTGAGAAATCAGAGATGTGAAACACACAATTTAATGGTATCCTTACCTGGCTATCGTGTTACAAAGGAGTCGAGGGGCCCAATATTCAACCCTCCTCTTCATCCATTCCGAATATATTTGTCCGTCTGTTCTTTTATTGTGCGGAATAGAAAGTGTCAGTTGTCATAAAAGTAAAGCTGACAGAATATATTCAAGGCACACATAAGAATATAAGAAATAGGAGCAGGAGTTGGCCATTCGGCCCCTTGAGCCTGCTCCGCCATTCAATAAGATCATGGCTGATCTGATCATGGACTCAGCTCCACTTTCCTGCCCGCTCTCCATCACCCTTTACTCCCTTATCGTTCAAAAGTCTGTCTATCTCCACCTTAAATATATTCAATGACCCAGCCTCCACAGCTCTCTGGGGCAGAGAATTCCACAGATTTACAACCCTCTGAGAGAAGAAATTCCTCCTCATCTCAGTTTTAAATGGGCGGCCCCTTATTCTGAAACTATGTCCCTAGTTCTAGATTCATAGAAACATAGAAACATAGAAAATAGGTGCAGGAGTAGGCCATTCAGCCCTTCTAGCCTGCACCGCCATTCAATGAGTTCATGGTTGAACATGCAACTTCAGTACCCCATTCCTGCTTTCTCGCTATACCCCTTGATCCCCCGAGTAGTAAGGACTTCATCTAACTCCCTTTTGAATATATTTAGTGAATTGGCCTCAACTACTTTCTGTGGTAGAGAATTCCACAGGTTCACCACTCTCTGGGTGAAGAAGTTTCTCCTCATCTCGGTCCTAAATGGCTTACCCCTTATCCTTAGACTGTGACCCCTGGTTCTGGACTTCCCCAACATTGGGAACATTCTTCCTGCATCTAACCTGTCTAAACTCGTCAGAATTTTAAACGTTTCTATGAGGTCCCCTTTCATTCTTCTGAACTCCAGTGAATACAAGCCCAGTTGATCCAATCTTTCTTGATAGGTCAGTCCCACCATCCCGGGAATCAGTCTGGTGAATCTTCGCTGCACTCCCTCAATAGCAAGAATGTCCTTCCTCAAGTTAGGAGACCAAAACTGTACACAATACTCCAGGTGTGGCCTCACCAAGGCCCTGTACAACTGTAGCAACACCTCCCTGCCCCTGTACTCAAATCCCCTCGCTATGAAGGCCAACATGCCATTTTCTTTCTTAACCGCCTGCTGTACCTGCATGCCAACCTTCAATGACTGATATACCATGACACCCAGGTCTCGTTGCACCTCCCCTTTTCCTAATCTGTCACCATTCAGATAATAGTCTGTCTCTCTGTTTTTACCACCAAAGTGGATAACCTCACATTTATCCACATTATACTTCATCTGCCATGCATTTGCCCACTCACCTAACCTATCCAAGTCACTCTGCAGCCTCATAGCATCCTCCTCGCAGCTCACACTGCCACCCAACTTAGTGTCATCCGTAAATTTGGAGATACTATATTTAATCCCCTCGTCTAAATCATTAATGTACAATGTAAACAGCTGGGGCCCCAGCACAGAACCTTGCGGTACCCCACTAGTCACTGCCTGCCATTCTGAAAAGTACCCATTTACTCCTACTCTTTGCTTCCTGTCTGACAACCAGTTCTCAATCCACATCAGCACACTACCCCCAATCCCATGTGCTTTAACTTTGCACATTAATCTCTTGTGTGGGACCTTGTCGAACGCCTTCTGAAAGTCCAAATATACCACATCAACTGGTTCTCCTTTGTCCACTTTACTGAAAACATCCTCAAAAAATTCCAGAAGGTTTGTCAAGCATGATTTCCCTTTCACAAATCCATGCTGACTTGGACCTATCATGTCACCATTTTCCAAATGCGCTGCTATGACATCCTTAATAATTGATTCCATCATTTTACCCACTACTGAGGTCAGGCTGACTGGTCTATAATTCCCTGTTTTCTCTCTCCCTCCTTTTTTAAAAAGTGGGGTTACATTGGCTACCCTCCACTCGATAGGAACTGATCCAGAGTCAATGGAATGTTGGAAAATGACTGTCAATGCATCCACTATTTCCAAGGCCACCTCCTTAAGTACTCTGGGATGCAGTCCATCAAGTCCTGGGGATTTATCGGCCTTCAATCCGATCAATTTCCCCAACACAATTTCCTGACTAATAAAGATTTCCCTCAGTTCCTCCTCCTTACTAGACCCTCTGACCCATTTTATATCCGGAAGGTTGTTGGTGTCCTCCTTAGTGAATACCGAACCAAAGTACTTGTTCAATTGGTCTGCCATTTCTTTGTTCCCCGTTATGACTTCCCCTAATTCTGACTGCAGGGGACCTACGTTTGTCTTTACTAACCTTTTTCTCTTTACATACCTATAGAAACTTTTGCAATCCGCCTTAATGTTCCCTGCAAGCTTCTTCTCGTACTCCATTTTCCCTGCCCTAATCAAACCCTTTGTCCTCCTCTGCTGAGTTCTAAATTTCTCCCAGTCCCCGGGTTCCCTGCTATTTCTGGCCAATTTGTATGCCACTTCCTTGGCTTTAATACTATCCCTGATTTCCCTTGATAGCCACGGTTGAGCCACCTTCCCTTTTTTATTTTTACGCCAGACAGGAATGTACAATTGTTGTAGTTCATCCATGCAGTCTCTAAATGTCTGCCATTGCCCATCCACAGAGAACCCCTTAAGTATCATTCGCCAATCTATCCTAGCCAATTCACGCCTCATACCTTCAAAGTTACCCTTCTTTAAGTTCTGGACCATGGTCTCTGAATTAACTGTTTCATTCTCCATCCTAATACAGAATTCCACCATATTATGGTCACTCTTCCCCAAGGGGCCTCGCACAACGAGATTGCTAATTAATCCTCTCTCATTACACAACAGCCAGTCTAAGATGGCCTCCCCCCTAGTTGGTTCCTCGACATATTGGTCTAGAAAACCATCCCTTATGCACTCCAGGAAATCCTCTAGGAATTCCCATTAAAGTATCAAAAACACATTAAAGAGTTTATCACATAAGAACACACATCTTGCTAAATCGACCCTTACTTTCACTCGGTGAGCGTACTGCTTAACACAGTTGACTAAAATTCCTTTTGCGCTATTTTAATGCTATCATGTATATTACAGATGCAATGGCAGTAGGCAGTTCGACACGGCAAGCTACGAAGGACTTGCATTTATATAGCGCTTGTCACAACCTCAGGCCCTCCCAAAGTGTTTTGGAGCCAATGAAGTACTTTTGAAGTGTAGTCACAGTTGCAATGTGGGAAATACTGCAGCCAATTTTTCTCACTGCAAGCTCCTACAAACAGCAATGTGATAATTCCCAGATAATCTGTTTTAGTGATGATGGTTGGGGATTAAATATAGCCCAGGACACCGGGGAGAACTCCTCTACTCTTCTTCGAAGGGTGCCATGGGATCTTTTACATCCACCCGAGAGGGCAGACAGGGCCTCGGTTGAACATCTCATCCGACAGTGCAGCGCTCCCTGGAGAGTCAGTCTATGCTCAAGTTCCTGGAGTGGGGCTTGAACCCACAACTTAAAAATCAGAAAATAAACCATTGATTGTGAAGCACTTTGGGACATCCTGAGGTTATGAAAGCACGATATAAATGCAGGTCCTGTCCTCTCTTGCTGAAGGCAAGGTGAAAGGAACAACAGAAAATCCCAGTATGGCCAACTTCCAGTGTCAATACAGGTCAGAGACACGTGGAACAGCAATTCTCGCCTGCCACAGTACTGAGTGCCACTGGTATAGAAGAATTAAATTGATATAATAACAGAATCATAGGAACAGGAGGGGGCCATTCAGCCCCTCGGACCTCTTCTGTCATTTAATTAGATCATGGCTGATCTGTATCTTAACTCCATCTGCTTGCCTTGGTTCTGTAACTCTTAATACCCTTGCCCAACGAAGGTCTATCAACCACAATTCTGCAGTTTTCAATTGACCCCCAGCCTCAACAGCCCTTTGTGTGAAGAAGTGCTTCCTGATGTCACCCCTGAACGGCCTGGCTCTAATTTTAAGATTCTGCCGCCTTGTTTTGGACTTCCCCACCAGAGGAAATAGATTCTCCCCATCTACCCAACGAATCTCTTCATCATCGTGAGTGCCTCAATTCGATCACCCTTTAATCTTCTATTACAATAAGCGACAGAACTCTTACTGTCATGCGGAAAGTTTGTTCAAAGTTATTCTGCTTTCAAATGAAACCATCTGTTAGTTAATGCTGTTCCAGGATAGTTATCTCTCAACAACACAGGCACGCTGAGCAGGAACTGCAATTGTGCGTTGGCATTTTAAACATTCATGTACCAACAGGGCCCAGTTGAACCATCTATTTTGCCCTCGAACCAAACATTTCTGTGGGGGAACATTGCGCAGATGGTGGAGAAGTAGCTCTTGGTACAAATTGTGGCTTTGAGCCTTTGCTGCTCCCTCTGCAATGATCAGCTGTGGAATTGTGCTGCCTCCGACAATGCCTGGATTTCTAAACAAGGCCTGCCTGCTTCTTAAAGTAGTTCGCACCTTTCATGAAATAAAACGTCTCAAGGCAACATCTGACACCGAGCCACACAAGGAATGGTTAGGGCAGGTGACCAAAAGCTGGGTTAAAGAGGTAGGTTTTAAGGAGCGTCTTATAGGAGTAAAGAGAGGCGGAGAGGTTTAGGGAGGGAGTTTCAGAGCCCAGGCAGCTGAAGGCACGGCCACCGATGGTGGAGCGATGGAAATTGGGAATGCACAAGAGGGCAGAATTGGAGGAGCGCAGAGACCCAAGAGGCATATTGGGCTGGATGGGGAGGATTGAATGTAGCACTAATTTTAACATATGAATCTTTACATAAATTCTACCATTGAATCTTAAACCAAGAGATTCACAAGCATCAGGTTAGTAATGGCTTCTTCGCCCGTTAAGATTGCTGAGTGGCATTTTCCTCTGAGATTTATATGTATCCTTTGCAATCTAATCTAGAGTTATATCGAAATCCTCCCAAACCCGTGACCTCTACCACCTAGAAGGACAAGGGCAGCAGGCGCATGGGAACACCATCACCTCCCTGTTCCCCTCCGATTTACACACCATCCTGACTTGGAAATAGATCGGCCATTCCTTCATGGGCCAGAATCCTGGAACTCCCTCCCTAACAGCACTGTGGGAGCACCTTCACCACACGGACTGCAGCGGTTCAAGAAGCAGCTCACCACCACCTTCTCAAGAGATGGGTAATTAATGCTGGCCTTGCCAGCGACGCCTACATCCCGTGAATTAATAATAAAAATAAATATGTAGCCCTACACGAAAAGATTTTGCTGTTGTTTTGTGCATTAATGCATTCTCCTGCCTTAACAAGCTGTCTCCATCCACCCTGCCTCCATCTCATCAATTATAGATCTGACAGTTGGTTATCTCTTAAGAATCAGCTCAATTCGTACAATGTTACCAGTGTTGAGCAAAGCGCATCAAATTTCTTTTTAAAAGTGCTTCAGAAATCCTATTGTACATTTAAAATCAAGTTTAACGAGTTCAGGGATTTGAGCATATAGATCTAGGCTGACACTCCCGTGCAGTGCTGAGGGAGCGCCGCACTGTCAGAGGTGCCGTTTTTCGGATGAGACGTTAAACCGAGGCCCCGTCTGCTCTCTCAGGTGGATGTAAAAGATCCCACGGCACTATTTCGAAGAAGAGCAAGGGGAGTTATCCCCGGTGTCCTGGTCAATATTTATCCCTAAACCAACATAACAAAAACAGATTATCTGGTCATTATCACATTGCTGTGTGTGGGAGCTTGCTGTGCGCAAATTGGCTGTCGAGTTTCCCACATTACAACAGGGGCTACACTGCAAACATACTTCATTGGCTGTAAAGCGCTTTGAGGCGTCCGGTGGTCATGAAAGGCGCGATATGAATGCTGCATAGCCTTCAAAACATGAATTAAAGTTAGGAAAATCCTGCCCAGCTTTACAACAACAACACTGCTGTTCTCCGAGCACCGTAGTGAGTTGCTGTGGAGAGTGAACACATTATGCAGCCATCAGTACTATTATTAGATAGCTCACATCCATACTAGGTTGCAAAGTATTCCCTTGGTGAAAACATATCAAAGACCTTGTTTGCAGTGATGAATTACCCTCATTGCAGAATAATTCACATGACTAAAATGGTTCATTTCCTAATCTGATCCTGTACGTTCAAGCGCTCCTTGTATGTGAAAGAGAACAAGCTCCCATTTAACCGTTCGCAGCCTCAGTGTCCTATTTGACCCCAAGCTGAGACTCCATCCCCCGTAATCTCTCCATCACCGGGACCTCTCCATGCCTCGGAACCTCTCCATCACCGAGACCCCCGGAACCTCTCCATCACCGAGACCCCCGGAACCTCTCCATCATCGGGACCCCCAGATCCTCTCTATCACCGAGACCCCCGGAACCTCTACATCACCGGGACCCCCGTAACCTCTCCATCATCGGGACCTCTCCATCCCCCGGAACCTCTCCATCACCGAGACTCCGGAACCTCTCCATCACCGAGACTCCGGAACCTCTCCATCATCGGGACCCCGGAACCTCTCATCACCGAGACCCTGTAACCTCTCCATCATCGAGACCCCGGAACCTCTCCATCACCGAGACCCCCGGAGCCTCTACATCACCGAGACCCCGGTACCTCTCCATCATCGAGACCCCGGAACCTCTCATCACCAAGACCCTGTAACCTCTCCATCACCGAGACCCCGGAACCTCTCCATCATTGGGACCCCCGGAACCTCTCCATCACCGAGAACCCCCGTAACCTCTCCATCACCGAGACCCCGGTATCTCTCCATCACCGAGACCCAGAACCTCTCCATCATCGAGACCCCGGAACCTCTCCATCACCGAGACCCCGGAACCTCTCCATCACCGAGATCCCGGAACCTCTCCATCATCGAGACCCCGGAACCTCTCCATCACCGAGACCCCGGAACCTCTCCATCACCGAGACCCCGGAACCTCTCCATCACCGAGATCCCGGAACCTCTCCATCACTGAGACCCGGAACCTCTCCATCATCGAGACCCCGGAACCTCTCCATCACCGAGACCCCCCGTAACCTCTCCATCACCGAGACCCCGGAACCTCTCCATCACCGAGACCCCGTAACCTCTCCATCATCGAGACCCCGGAACCTCTCCATCACCGAGATCCCGGAACCTCTCCATCAGTGGGATCCCTGGAACCTCTCCATTACCGAGACCCCCCGTAACCTCTCCATCACCGAGACCCCGAAACCTCTCTATCACCGAGACCCGGAACCTCTCCATCATCGAGACCCCGGAACCTCTCCATCACCGAGACCCTGTAACCTCTCCATCACCGAGACCCCGGAACCTCTCCATCATCGAGACCCCGGAACCTCTCCATCACCGAGACCCTGTAACCTCTCCATCACCGAGACCCCAGAACCTCTCCATCACCGAGACCTCGGAACCTCTCCATCACCGAGACCCCCGTAACCTCTCCATCACCGGGACCTCTCCTTCCCCCTCCGTAACCTCTCCATCACCGGGACCCCTGGAACCTCTCCATCACCGAGACCCCCGTAACCTCTCCATCACCGAGACCCCCGTAACCTCTCCATCACCGAGACCCTGTAACCTCTCCATCACTGAGAACCTGTAACCTCTCCATCACCGAGACCCCAGAACCTCTCCATCACCGAGACCCCGGAACCTCTCCATCACTGAGACCCCCGTAACCTCTCCATCACCGAGACCCTGTAACCTCTCCATCACTGAGACCCTGTAACCTCTCCATCACTGAGACCCTGTAACCGCTCCATCACCAAAACCTCAGAACCTCTCCATCACCGTGACCCCGGAACCTCTCCATCACTGGGACCCCTGGAACCTCTCCATCACCGAGACCCCCGTAACCTCTCCATCACCGAGACACCCGTAACCTCTCCATCACCGGGACACCCGTAACCTCTCCATCGCCGAGTCCCCCGTAACCTCTCCATCACCGGGACCCCCGGGAACCTCTCCATGCCTTGGAACCTCTCCGTCACCGAGACCCCCGGAAACTCTACATCACCGAGATCCCCGCAACCTCTCCATCACCGAGACCCCTGGAACCTCTCCATCACCGGGACCTCTCCATGCCCTGGAACCTCTCCATCACCAAGACCCCCGGAACCTCTCCATCAGCGAGACCCCGGAACCTCTCCATCACCGAGACCCCGGAACCTCTCCATCAGCGAGACCCCGGAACCTCTCCATCACCAAGACCCCCGGAACCTCTCCATCACCGAGACCCCAGAACCTCTCCATCACCGGGACCTCTCCATGTCCTGGAACCTCTCCATCACCAAGACCCCCGGAACCTCTCCATCACCAAGACCCCCGGAACCTCTCCATCACCGAGACCCCCAGAATCTCTCCATCATCGGGACCTCTCCATGCCCCGGAACCTCTCCATCACCGAGACCCCCGGAACCTCTCCATCACCGAGACCCCGGAACCTCTCCATCATCGAGACCCCGGAACCTCTCCATCACCAAGACCCCGGAACCTTTCCATCATCGGGACCCCGGAACCTCTCATCACCGATACCCCCCGTAACCTCTCCATCACCGAGACCCCGGAACCTCTCCATCACCGAGACCCCCTGTAACCTCTCCATCACCGAGACCCCGGAACCTCTCCATCATCGGGACCCCCGGAACCTCTCCATCACCGAGACCCCCCGTAACCTCTCCATCACCGAGACCCCGGAACCTCCCCATCACCGAGACCCGGAACCTCTCCATCATCGAGACCCCGGAATCTCTCCATCATCGAGACCCCCCGTAACCTCTCCATCATCGAGACCCCGGAACCTCTCCATCATCGGGATCCCCGGAACCTCTCCATCACCGAGACACCCCGTAACCTCTCCATCACCGAGACCCCGGAACCTCTCCATCACCGAGACCCCGGAACCTCTCCATCACCGAGACCCGGAACCTCTCCATCATCGAGACCCCGGAACCTCTCCATCACCGAGACCCCGGAACCTCTCCATCACCGAGACCCCTGAACCTCTCCATCACCGAGATCCCGGAACCTCTCCATCATTGGGACCCCCGGAACCTCTCCATCACCGAGACCCCCCGTAACCTCTCCATCACCGAGACCCCGGAACCTCTCTATCATCGAGACCCGGAACCTCTCCATCATCGAGACCCCGGAACCTCTCCATCACCGAGACCCTGTAACCTCTCCATCACCGAGATCCCGGAACCTCTCCATCACCGAGACCCCCGTAACCTCTCCATCACCGAGACCCTGTAACCTCTCCATCACCGAGACCCCCCGTAACCTCTCCATCACCGAGACCCCGGAACCTCTCCATCACCGAGACCCCCGTAACCTCTCCATCACCGAGACCCCCGTAACCTCTCCATCACCGGGACCTCTCCTTCCCCCTCCGTAACCTCTCCATCACCGGGACCCCTGGAACCTCTCCATCACCGAGACCCCCCGTAACCTCTCCATCACCGAGACCCCGGAACCTCTCCATCACCGAGACCCGGAACCTCTCCATCACCGAGACCCCGGAACCTCTCCATCACCGAGACCCCCGTAACCTCTCCATCACCGGGACCTCTCCTTCCCCCTCCGTAACCTCTCCATCACCGGGACCCCTGGAACCTCTCCATCACCGAGACCCCCGTAACCTCTCCATCACCGGGACCTCTCCTTCCCCCTCCGTAACCTCTCCATCACCGGGACCCCTGGAACCTCTCCATCACCGAGACCCCCGTAACCTCTCCATCACCGAGACCCCGGAACCTCTCCATCACCGAGACCCCCGTAACCTCTCCATTACCGGGGCCCCTGGAACCTCTCCATCACCGAGACCCCCGTAACCTCTCCATCACCGAGACCCCCGTAACCTCTCCATCACCGGAACCCCCAGAACCTCTCCATGCCCCGGAACCTCTCCATCACCGAGACCCCCGGAACCTCTCCATCACCGAGACCCCCGGAACCTCTCCATCACCGAGACCCACGGAACCTCTCCGTCACCGGGACCTCTCCATGCCCTGGAACCTCTCCATCACCAAGACCCCCGGAACCTCTCCATCACCGAGACCCCCGGAACCTCTCCATCACCGAGACCCCCGGAACCTCTCCATCATCGGGACCCGGTCTGTCCCCGTACCCTCTGCATCACCGAGATCGCTCTTTCCCCCTCCGTAACATTATCCACCTCTGCCCCCACCCCCAGCTTGCCCGCTGTTGTATCAGAGAATCAGCCCCAATACCTCCTCTCTGTCACAGCTCAATGATACCGGGCGGGAGCCCACACCTGAAGATTAACCTGCCTTCTCCCGTTATCTTCCTGTTGCCTGGTTGCACTCTATGTTAAGCTGAGCTTGTGTCCAGAGGAGATAATCTACCTCTCTCTGTCTCTCTGCCCTCCTTTAAGATGCTCACACCAAATCCCTCTCACCCATCACCCACTGTGCTCGCTGACCTACATCGACTCCCGGCCTGGCAACACCTCCATTTTAAAATTCTCATCTTTGATTTCCATTCTTTCCAGAGCCTCTCCCCTTCCGCTCTCAGTAATCTCCTTCAGCCCTACACGCTGCGCCATCTCGGTGCTCCTCCAAGTCTGGCCTCTTGTGTATCCCTGATTTTAATCGCTCCACTATTGGTGGCCGTGCCTTCTGTTGCCTGGACCCCAAGCTCTGGAACTCCCTCCCTAAACCTCTCCGCCTCTCTACCTCTCTCTCTTCCTATAAGATGCTCCTTAAAACCTACCTCTTTGATCAAGCCCTGCCCTAATATCTCCTTATGTGGTTGGATGTCAAATCTTGTTTGAAAACAACAACAACTTGTATTTATATAGCGCCTTTAAAGTAGTGAAACGTCCCAAGGCGCTTCACAGGATATTTATGAGATAAAAATTTGACACCGAGCCGCATAAGTAGAAATTAGCGCAGGTGAGAGGGAGGTTTTAAGGAGCGTCTTGAAGGAGGAAAGAGAGGTAGAGAGGCGGAGAGGTTTAGGGAGGGAGTTCCAGAGCTTGGGACCTAGACAACAGAAGGCTCGGCCACCAATGGTTGTGTGATTATAATCAGGGATACTTAAGAGGGAAGAATTAGAGGAGTGCAGATATCTCGGGCGGTTGTGGGGCTGGAGGAGATTACAGAGATAGGGAGGGGCGAGGCCATGGAGCGATATGAAAATAAGGATGAGAATTTTGAAATCATGTCGTTGCTTAACCGGAAGCCAATGTAGGTCAGCGAGCACAGGGGGTGATGGGTGAACGGGACTTGGTGCGAGTTAGGACACGGGCTGCCGAGTTTTGGATGACCTCAAATTTACGTAGGGTAGAATGTGGGAGGCCAGCCAGGAGTGCGTTGGAGTAGTCAAGTCTAGAGGTAACAAAGGCATGGATGAGGGTTTCAGCAGCGGATGAGCTGAGGCAAGGGACGGAGACGGGCAATTTCACGGGGGTGGAAATAGGTGGTCTTATGCGGATATATGGCAGGAAACTCATTTCAGGGTCAAATATGACACCAAGGTTGCGAACAGTCTGGTTCAGCCTCAGACAGGAATTGGGGAGAGGGATGGAGTCAGTGGCTAGGGAACGGAGTTTGTGACAGGGACCGAAAACATTGGCCCTGAAATTCCAATGTCCTGGGTCCATACGAAATTTCTACGTACCCGGGAAGGCATCGGAAAAGCCAGTTCCCAGCATGCAATGCGCATGCGCTGAAAACCCGCTTTTCCGATCTGTCAAGTTTCTGGCTTGACAAATCCTCCACATATTGGGAGCGAGGACACTTGCAGGATAAGATTTCCAATATTTACGAATATCTTGCCCTGCAAATGTCCTTTAAAATCTTGCGCCTGAAAAAGCAGGTGTATAATTTAATTTTAAACCCTAACCCTAACTTTTTTTTAAAATCGGGAATTTTTTTAATTTATAAAACATGTGCAACATTTTTAATTTCTACTAGTTTATTGTGTGAGGTGGTTCTTAAATGTTTTGTATAGTGTTTGTGCGTTTTGGGGGTTTTCTCATTCACAGTATAGGAGATTCGTAACTTACCAATCTCTTATTACGATGAATGAGAAAATACTTACCTGTGATTGGCTGTTCAGGCACACGTGACTCCTGTGGACATCCTGACATGCACGCCCTGCCGTCGTTGGGAGAGGACGCCTGTGAATCGGAAGTCCCAACGTGCGCAACCGCTCCAGGTATTTCTATTTTTCCAGGATTTACCTGCGAGAAGCCCTCCTCGGAATTCCAGGGAATGGCTTTGGTCTTCCCAATATTCAGTTGGAGAAAATTTCTGCTCATCCAGAACTGGATGTCGGACAAGCCACCTGACAATTTAGAGACCATGGAGGGGTCGAGAGAAGTGGTGGTGAGGTAGAGCTGGGTGTCACCAGCGTATATGTGGAAACTGACGCTGTGTTTCCGGATGATGTCACCAAGGGGCAGCATATAGATGAGAAATAGGAGGGGCCAAGGAGAGATCCTTGGGGGACACCAGAGGTAACGATGCGGGGGTGGGAAGAGAAGCCATTGCAGGTGATACTCTGGCTACGATTAGATGGATAAGAATGGAACCAGGTGAGTGCAGTCCCACCCAGCTGGATGACGGTGGAGAGGCGTTGGAGGAGGATAGAGTGGTCAATCATGTCAAAGGCTGCAGCATAAGATTCACAAAGATATTTGGCTCATCACACAGGAAGATGCCAGGGTCTGGAGACTCACAGGAAAAGGCAACCGGCAACTACGGTTTTGAATCGATGAAGGACATTGATGCTGAACGTTGGAATGTTTTATAGCTTTGCTAATCGACTATGGAAATCTGTGGCCTGGAATCTTGAGCAAGCTCGATTGATTCCAATGGGGGAAATGACAATGCTCGAGGTGTCACTCAAACAATGGGGTCAGATTAACTTCATGGCCTGAATCAGGAAACCATTTATCTGCGAGCCGATGACCAGACACACCCATCAACATTAAGAGAAAACCACATTAACTGTGTATTTCAGGGAGTGGGAAACAAAGATAAGGAGTCTTCTTCAATCTGGCAGAATCTGTATATCACCGATGGTTGAATTACCGGTGGATGATGTGTGAATGTCGACCATTCAGAAGCCCAACAACTGAAACTATGGCTGGGGGAGGGCTTTGTGACAAACAGACTTTAAAACGGAAAGACACGGATAGGGAAACACACAGGAAGAGACTCTCGCTCTCGAGGACTGCGGCAGTCAGGTGAAGATGGACAGGGACCGCTCATTCCCGACTCCAGGGCCCACAATCGGCATCAGTGATGACCCGCCAGATTGGGCGATTGTACGCTTCTACCAAATCTCTTAGGGGTTTTGTCTGTGTGTTGTTGGTTTTAATAAACTAATAATGTTGGGTTGAGCCTAAACCTTTGCGTCATGTGTATTTTATTCCTGTAAAACCCAGAGTCAAAGAGCTGCAGTAAGGACAAGGAAAGCAAAAACTGTACAGAAATGGCGACCGCGGCAAGACTCTGAGGTCTGGAACAAAAACAGGCACAAAGTGAGGCAAAGGCTGCCTCAGGGAGGCCGAGGTTGTCTCAGGTTGGCCGAGGTGGTCTCAGGGAGGCTGAGGGGGGCTCAGGGAGGCTGAGGCTATCTCAGGGAGGCCGAGGTTGTCTCAGGTTGGCCGAGGTGGTCTCAGGGAGGCTGAGGGGGGCTCAGGGAGGCTGAGGCTATCTCAGGGAGGCCGAGGTTGTCTCAGGTTGGCCGAGGTGGTGTCAGGGAGGCTGAGGTGGTCTCAGGGAGGCTGAGGGGGGCTCAGGGAGGCTGAGGCTATCTCAGGGAGGCCGAGGTTGTCTCAGGTTGGCCGAGGTGGTGTCAGGGAGGCTGAGGGGGGCTCAGGGAGGTTGAGGCAGTCAGTAAGTATTTCCAAACCAGGGCAACAGAAATGGACTCTCCGCAGGGAAAGGCGGTAGAGTGGGCGGCTAGTGGTAGCCGTGGGCAGTCTATGGAGGCTAAGGTAGCTTTGTACATCTGTAATAAGTTAGACATTTCTGAGCCACGGGCATGAGAAATGTTACACTCTGAGGACCCGTAGGAAAAAGCGGCAGAGTGGATGGTTAGTAGTAACCATAAAAGGTCGAGAGAGAAGACCATTGGGCTAATGTGCCTTCAGAAGCAAACACAGCTTCTCAGGGAAAAGGTGAGACAGCTGGAGGCCGAGAAAAGGGAACCGGAAAGCAACATCAGTGATAAGGCCACCGGAGTAGAGTGGCTGACGGAAAGTGAGGAAAGGGAGGAGCAAAAGGTGACGGAGGAAATGGTGTGGAACAATCTAGAATACTTGCAGCGTCAGGTGACCGAGTTCAAGAGGCAGCGGCAGGCTTACTGCGAACAAAGTGAATGAAATCTAGAAATAGCCAACGAAGCGGAGGAGCGATTAAGAAATCTAAAAATAGCATATAAAGTAGTTCAGAATCAGGGTCATGAGGAGGCAGATCACGGGCCTTGCAAGGAAAGGATCCGTCAGTTAACTTCAGAGCTAAACGAGGCCAAAGGGATGGTTTGTCTCCTGGTGCCTGGAGAAGGTGGGGTAGACTGGGATCGAGAGGGGAAGGAATCTGACGATGGGCCCCAGTATAGCGAGCATCGGCTGGCTCCCGAGGCACCGGGACCCCCGAGACCCATGTGTCCCCTGCGACAGCAGAGGCTCGGTCCACCCCCACAAGGCGGTGGTCCGGAGCCGTTGCACAGTGATTATGTGCTCCCATTGTTGCCGCTTCAGCTGCAGGAAATGCTGACTGTTGGGGGGGTTAAACTGAAGCAGGGAGGGGATGCCTCTGTTCATTTTGCCAACTGCAACGAGGAGGAGATGAGGAATTTGACACCGCTCTCCCTGGATGGGAAGCTATATCAGAGCTTGTCGGCAGCCACTAAGTTAGGGGGAGGGACCATGCTTGGTTAAAAGAGGAAATGTTGGTAGCTTTAGGGCACAGCCAAGGTAGTCCGTTGTGGCAGGTAGAGCAGACTAAACAGCAAGTAGGCGAGTGGCCAGATACGTTTGCAGATAGGCTGTGGCCGATTAACTTGAGGGTAACTGGAGGGAATTTAGTGTGTGGAGACTCAATAGGGGCTCCCAGAAACCATTGGCTGAGAACCATAGTGTCCAACAGTTTGCCGCGAATCAGGGCAAGGACCGAGTCATGGTTTGACCGAGAGGACCTCCACAATATGGAGGTGGGTGTGTTGAGAAGGCTGACTCCAGCTTTCAAGTCAGGACAAGGGGAAGAGGAGAAACACAGGGGGAAGGTGCACAGAGTGAAAGGGAATGGAGACAGGAGGGAAGTAATGTGGGTAGATCCCAGACGTGTGTTTACTGTGGGAAGTTGGGACACTGGAGTAGGGAGTGTGAGCTCCTGAAAGGGGGGAAATCAGGGTACGAGGGTCCCAAGGTAGAGACGAACCAAGGGAAGGTAGAAGACAATCCAGTGATGATCCTAGTGTCTGCATTACAGCTGGTTATGGGCAAAGATTGAAGGGAAACTGGACGTTGCTGTGGGTGACAGAGGACCCTGCACATCTGCACCCCCCACTGTGACACTGGGCCCAGCCAGAGTACCTGTGTCCGCTCATCTACACTGAGTGGGGCAGGCCATATGTGGATATGAAAGTGGAGACCATGAGGGGAACGTATCTGGTAAATACAGGAGCCTCCAGTACGATGGTCCACTCACCGAATCCAACCACTTCCCCGTGGTCGAGCGAGGTCCCATGTACACTGGCAGGTTTTACGGGTAATGAACAGGCTGGGGCAGTGTCGAAACCCATAGAATTAGGACCCAACATAACAAAGTGGGAGTGCATTTTAATGAAGTGGGAACAGCCCGGTTCATGAGTTCTCGCGGCCGACTACATGTTGGCACACCACGCCATAGTGGATATGAAAAACAACAGTCTATGGGAGGCAGTTGATGCCGATAGGATGGGGGAGATCGTAGTGATTCCCAGGGACAGTACAGACAAAGGCAGCACCTGCACAAAGAAGCCAAAAGGCAGTTATGACCTGGAATGATTAGTCGATAGCATCCAGGCCAGGTATCAAGGGCATGGACGGGAGAATATAGACGCATTTGTCACGCACAAACATGATTGCGGGAGGGTGACAGGGGTAGAGGTGAAGATCGATGCGGATCCGATGACATGACCCCAGAAACAGTATCATTCTCCCCGGGAAGCAGAAAGGGATTTGGAAACTGCTATAAATTCCCTCGTGGAACAAGGTGTATTAAGAACAATAGCTACCCATGTGAGTTCACCCCTGTGCCCAGTAAAGAAGCCCGGCAACTCATGGAGGACCACGGTAGATTACCGAGTCTTGAATAAAAATATTCCAGCCTGTGCACCCACGGAAGCAGCAATGGCAGATTTGATAGGAAGTATCCCCGCAGCCACAACAACCTTTACCATGCTGGATATTTCAAACCGGCTTTGCTCCATTCCCCTGAGGCGGGAGGACCAGTATAAATTCGCCTTTACATTTAAAGGTCAGCAGTACACGTGGACATGTCTTCCATAAGGGTTTCACAACACTCCCTCAATTTTCCACCAAAGTATGGCCGAGGCACTAAAAGGTTTTAGTCAGACGGATCAGTTGGTCCAATATGTGGATGACCTGTTATTATTCTCCGAAAGGGTGGAGGACCATGGGCCCATTAATGAGTGAACTGTTGGGTTTATTAAAAGAAGCCGGTTTCAAAGTAACTTGGAGGAAAGCCCAAGTTGGACAAGGGGAGGTGCAGTTTTTAGGATTGACCATTAGGGCAGGAGAGAGAGCTATAGATGGAGCTAAGAGAAAGGCAGTTCATGAGCTACCTGTTCCTAAGGACGTGTCTGGGGTAAGGTCTTTCCTGGGATTAACGGGATACTGCAAGGAGTTTATCGAAGGATATGCAGCCACACCACGCACTTTGCTAATGCTTCTTAGGAAGGGAGTAGAATGGGAATGGAATGAGAGTTGTCAGGAAACTTTCATTCAGTTAAAAGAGGACTTACAGATGGCACCAGCGTTGGGAGCAGTAAATGGGGACCAGGACTTTAGTCTGGAGGTATCAGTGACTGGGGACAGTTTGAGTGCAGTGTTACTCTAGGAGTGACAAGGTAAGCTGAGACCGGTGGCCTACACCTCCTGGGTTCTCACCAAGGTAGAAAAGAGCTTTTCTAATTGTGAACTTTTTGGCAGTCAAACATTTTTGGTCGCTCACAGGGTTAGCTACAGTGACCCTACTGACGTGTCACACCCCGACACAAATGTTACTGGACGGTGGAATGAAGGCTGGGACAGTGAGCAGTAACAGGATTGATCGTTGGACACTGACGCTTTCTCAGCTAGACCTAAAGGTGGAGAAGCCCGGGGAACCCAAGCTAGCCCCCAATCTGGTTTCTCCGGGGATGGCTCACGTGCGTTCAGTAGAAGGAATGTGGGATGTAGATGTGGGATTCCGGACCGGGGAACACCCGACAGGCAGAGACATTTACATGGATGGGTTTAGTTTAGTGACGAACGGAGAAAGAAAGACAGGTTGCGAGATATACGATCCAGAGGCAGGGATAGAGAAGGCCATAAAACTCTCCAACACTTTATGTGCACAGCAGGTCCAACTGGCATCCGTAACGTATGTGATCACACACCCCTGTAGGAGGTGGTCTCGGGGTCAGGTTCACTTCTGAACTTCTGAACGGTTCGAATCGCTCCCACTCCCTGGGTTCGAGACTTTGGATTTGTCATGTATTCAACTGTCATTGTAATCCATGTATAAACTGACCTAAGTTGTACACCATGAGAACACTGACCACTAGGTGGTGAACTTGTGGGAGACACTCCTAACCTGGATTTTCAGGTATAAAAGGGGAAGCTCCACCCATCTTCTCCACTTCAGTGTTGGCTAATAAAGATTACTGATCACAGAGTGACCTTCTCTCTGGTATGGGCCTCGTGTGCATTTGTACTGTATAGTAAGGACATATTATTGGCGACGAGAAAGTGGGATTTAAACCACGCGAGCATGGCCACTAGCAGCACAGACGAGAGATACTGTGTTGGTGATGATTGGGACAATTTTATTGAGAGACTACAGCAAAGTTTCATCACTAAGGAATGGCTGGGACAGGATTCGACTGACAAACGCAGGGCTCATCTCCTAACGGTTTGTGTACTCCCTGATGAAGGACCTTCTAGCGCCAGAGAAGCCGGCGGACAAGACTTTTGAAGAGCTCAGTAAGTTGATTGGGGAACACTTTAAACCGGCGAGCAGCATGCACATGGCGAGACACCGGTTTTACACGCACCGGCGGCGAGAAGGGCAAAGTGCTCCAGACTTCGTGGCAGACCTCCGGCGACTGGCGAGCCTATGTAAGTTCCCAGATGCATGCAGAGCGGAGATGCTGCAAGACTTTTTTATTGAGGGCATCGGGCATCCTGGGGTTTTCAGGAAACTGATTGAGACCAAAGACTTGACCCTGGAAATGGCAGCTTTGATGGCCCAGACATTTATCTCAGGGGAGGAAGAGACCAGAATGATGTTTGACAAAAATCTTGGTTTAAATGCAGCAAATGGACAGGGAGTCAACATTGTTAACGCGGCACACAGTTCTCCAGGCAGACAGGGACAATCGGACATGCCCGATCATGTAGTTGAACCCAAAGGGGGAATTCAACAGAGACAATGGCTAGCTGAACGGCGATTCATGCCATCGCAAGGGACAATGCGGCCAGTAATGGGGTCATCAACACCTGTCAATGGTGCATTTAAGGACAGTTACAGAGAAAGTCAGAGACGATCGACTGGTAATGGACCTTTTGTTTCCAACAACGGCTCATGTTGGAGGTGTGGAGGCAAACAAACATCCAGAGCTTGCAGGTATCAGCAATATACCTGCAGAAATTGCAACATCAGTGGTCACTTGGTGTATATGTGCAGGAAGCCTGCAGCCAGGTTGATGTACGAGGAGGACGGGCCCGATGTAAGCCCTATGAGGCCAAATGGACACTGGGGAAAATCGCTGGAAGCTAAAGTTCAGCGAGTTCATGTGGAGCACATATACAGTTCATACACCAGGACGCTACCGATAACGATAAAAGTGCTCCTCAATGGCATCCCAGTATCAATGGAGCGAGACACAGGGGGCCAGCCAGTCCCTGATGAGTATTAACAGTTCGACAAGTTGTGGGCGTCCAAGGCCAGGAGGCCAAAATTATTGCCGATTGACGCACTGCTACGGACATATACAAAGCAGATCATTCCTGTGCTCGGCAGCGCCACGGTAGTTGTGACCCACAAAGATTCGGAGAACAGGTTGCCACTCTGGATTGTCCTGGGGGACGGTCCCGCACTGCTGGGGAGGAGTTGGTTTGCTGTCATGAACTGGAAATGGGGCGATGTCAATGCAATTTCTTCTGTGGAGCAAATATCATGCTCACAGGTCCCGGACAAATTTGACTCACTATTTCAACCCGGCATTGGCACTTTCATGGGGACCAAGATAGTGATTCACATAAACCCAGATGCCAGGCCAGTACACCACAAGGCCAGAGCGGTGCCGTACGTGATGCGGGAAAAGATAGAAGGTGAATTAGACCGCCTGCTGAGGGAAAACATCATCTCGCCAGTCGAATTCAGTGACTGGGCGAGCCCGATTGTGCTGGTGCTCAAGGCAGATGGGTCGGTCAGGATATGTGGCGATTACAAGGCCACCATTAATCGGGTATCACTCCAAGACCTGTACCCGCTACCGAGAGCGGAGGACCTCTTTGCGACGCTATCTGGTGGCAAACTCTTTTCAAAATTGGACCTGACCTCAGCTTACATGACCCAGGAGCTGGCGAGTGAGTCGAAGAAGCTGACCACCATCACGACACACAAGGGGTTGTTTGAGTACAACAGATGTCCGCTCGGGATTCGCTCGGCCGCCGCGATCTTTCAACGAAACATGAAAAGTCTCCTCAAGTCGATTCCAAGGACAGTGGTTTTTCAAGACGACATCCTCATCACGGGTTACGATACTGAAGAACAACTCCACAACCTGGAGAAGGTGCTACGCAGACTGGACTGGGTAGGTCTGCGCCTGAAAAAGGCGAAGTGCGTCTTCCTAGCTCCAGAGGTGGAATTCCTGGGGATGAGGGTAGCAGCAGACGGGATCAGACCTACTGCGTCCAAAACGGAAGCGATCCAGAGAGCACCCAGACTCCGTAACACGACGGAGCTGCGTTCGTTCCTGGGGCTCCTGAACTATTTTGGTAACTTTCTTCCCAAATTGAGCACGCTGTTAGAGCCATTACACGTGTTCCTACGCAAAAGTCGCGAATGGGTCTGGGGGGACAGCCAGGAAAGGGCTTTTGATAGAGCACGCAATTTGTTATGCTCCAACAATCTGTTAACGCTATATGACCCATGTAAGAAACTTGTTTTAACGTGCGATGCGTCGTCCTATGGGGTTGGGTGTGTGTTGCAGCATGTTACTGCCAAGGGTGTTACAGCCGGTAGCTTATGCCTCCAGAAGTCTGTCCCAGGTAGAACAGGGCTATGGGTTGATAGAAAAGGAAGCACTTGCATGTGTATATGCAGTAAAAAAAATGCACAGTACCTGTTTGGCAGGAACTTTGAGCTGGAGACAGATCACAAACCGCGAACGTCCCTTTTGGCCGACAACAAGGCCATAAATGCAAATGCATCGGCCCGCATACAGAAGTGGGCACTCACGTTAGCCGCCTATGACTATACAATTCGGCACAGACCGGGCACTGAAAACTGCGCCGATGCACTCAGCAGGCTCCCACTAGCCATCACCGAGAGGGCAACCTAGCATGCTGCTGAGATGGTCATGGCTGTTGAAGCTTTCGAAAGCGAAGGCTCACCCGTGACAGTCTATCAGATTAAAGTCTGGACAAATAGAGACCCGCTACTGTCTTTAGTCAAGAAATGTGTCCTGAATGGGGACTGGGCAGCCACGTACAGGGCATGCCTTGAGGAATTTAAACCAGTTCACAGGTGCAAGGATGAACTCTTGATTCAGGCCGATTGCCTACTGTGGGGAAACCGAATAGTCATGCCCCAGATGGGCTGAGAGGTGTTCATCTGAGAACTCCACAATGAGACCCAGGCATTGTCATGATGAAGGCAATTGCCAGGTCACACGTTTGGTGGCCAGGGATAGACGCAGACCTGGAACTTTGTGTTCGTAGGTGCAACATGTGTGCGCAGCTGGGCCATGCGCCCAGGGAAGCCCCCCTTAGCCCCTGGCCATGGCCCGCCAAGCCTTGGTCACGCATCCATGTGGACTACGCAGGTCCTTTCATGGGGAAAATGTTTTTGGTTGTAGTAAACGCCTACTCCAAATGGATCGAGTGTGACATTCTCAATTCAAGCACATCCTCTGTCACGGTAGAAAGTCTACGGGCAATGTTCGCTGCCCATGGTCTACCGGACGTCTTGGTCAGCGACAATGGTCCGTGCTTTACAAGCATTGAATTCCAGGACTTCATAGCAGGAAATGGCATCAACCATGTCAGAACGGCACCGTTCAAGTCGGTCTCAAACGGCCAGGCGGAACAGCAGTGCAGATATTCAAACAGGGGATGTTCAGAATTCAAGGGTGTTCCCTACAAACCCGCTTATCACGCCTCCTGTTGGCCAATAGATCCTGACCACACTCGCTCACAGGGGTCCCACCCGCAGAGCTGCTAATGAAAACGACGCTCAAAACCAGGTTATCCCTCATACACCCCACCATGAAAGAAATTGTTGAGAGCAGGCGCCGGTCACAATGTGACTACCATGACGGGAATGCGAGGGCGCGATGTATTGATGTCAATGACCCTGTCTTTGTCCTCAACTACGCTGCAGGGCCCAAATGGCTCGCAGACACTGTGATTGCCAAAGAGGGGAATAGGATTCTAGTAGTTAAACTTACCAATGGACAAATCTGCCGCAAACACGTGGATCAAACAAAAAGGAGGTTCAGCAACCCCATAGAAGAAGCAGAGGAAGAACACGACGTAGAGTTCACTCCTCCACAGGTGACTGAACACCAGAACCAAGTGGAGGAGAGCCCAGTCACTGTGGGCAGTCCGGACAGGCCTGAGGCACCGCAAACAGCAGACACTCAGGCCAGCGCCCAACAACCGGAGCCCAACTCAGGCGCTCTACAAGTGAGCGTAAACCACCAGAGAGACTCAACCTGTGATCCCAATAAGACTTTGGGGGGGGGAGGTGATGTCATGTATTCAACCAGCATTGTAACCCATGTATAAACTCACCTAAGTTGTACACCGTGAGAACACTGACCACTAGGTGGTGAACTTGTGGGAGACACTCCTAACCTGGACTTTCAGGTATAAAAGGGGAAGCTCCATCCATCTTCTCCACTTCAGTGCTGGCAAATAAAGATTACTGGTCACAGAGTGACCTTCTCTCTAGTATGGGCCTTGTGTGCATTTGTACTGTATAGTAAGGACATATTAGGATTTATTTGGGGATGTGACAAAGTGCAGCAGACAACTGGTTTTGATGCAAGAAACTTTGATTTTATTTGGGAAAGAAAGTACAATGTCAAAACTTACAATCTCTAGAATAAGGAACACTTTATTACACATATAAAAGGGGTTACAGAAGATAATACACCTCCCACCTGCCAATACCTAAATCTGACTAGGTTAAACTCTAGGGCAACAGGGATAATGCTCACCAATCCTCTTGTTCACAGTTAGCGGTGGTTTGCGATTTCGGGGTTCGGTGGACTCTGTAGGTTCTGTTTGCCGTACCCCGAATGTCGTGGAAGACTTCTTACTGCGTAGTCTTCAGTTGGGTTGAGTCCGCTGATGCGGTAAGGCGCGGTTTGGATTCATGGGGTGAGTACCCACTTTCTTCTTGT
Organism: Pristiophorus japonicus; assembly: GCF_044704955.1. Classification (NCBI taxonomy): domain Eukaryota; kingdom Metazoa; phylum Chordata; class Chondrichthyes; family Pristiophoridae; genus Pristiophorus; species Pristiophorus japonicus. The sequence continues at coordinate 108,291,672 of NC_091991.1, read as the reverse complement.
AGGAGTAGGGCTTTGGGTTACTTTAGGTAATGTTTCATCGTTGTAAGCTAGGAATAGATTGTAGAGTGGAAAACTTTCGAATCTTCGGTTTCTTCTTGAGTAGTTTCTTTCTTAATATTCGTCGATCACGGTGGTTCGATGTTACCACGTTGGCTGTGGTCAGTTTGGTGCCACGATGAGTTGGTGATGTCCGAAGTCACTGGGAACTGCTTTTCTCTGCCTTTTGATGATGTTCTTCCTTCTTCTTCGGTGGCGGAGCAGTGTAACCCAGGAGTGCCGTTGAGGCCGAAGATGTCGAGACTCAGAGAGCTCTAGAAGGCTGCGTAGCGAGTTCCTAGGAAGGCTGATTAACCCGAAAAACAGGGCCTCAATTATATCTTGAGAGCCTTTCTAATCTGCGCGCCAAATCAAACCCTATTCTTTGTCTTCGTTTTGGCGGGCTTGGTAATTCTTTGTTGGATTTTGGGGGGTTCGTTAACAGTAACTTGTTTTAGGATGTGTCGATTGGTTGGATTCGAGTTGCGATTGTGCAAATTATTTTCGGTGTTTACATTGTCTGCCTAGGCCTGGGTTTTCCATGCGGGCCGGATAGGTGATTAACATTATGCATGTACTGGATGGGTTTCATGCTTAGAGCTATGGCTGGCTATCTCTGGGTTAATTGTTGCTATGTTAATGTCTCCTGGGGAGCAGAGTTTTGGAGTTTACACAATTCCCCAGACAATTTGTTTTAGCTCAAATATCCCAGACAGCTCCAATACCCAAAACTGGCCTTTTCAGAGGTTAATGTTCCCCTAGTTTTTGCAGTCCTTTTCCCTTGCAGACCCATGCATCTTTTAACAATCCCAAAGTTCATTTTAAGTGAGTCCAAAATGGGCCTTCCTGAGGGTTTCTTCACATAGAGGGGGAATCTTTGAATTTTGAGAAAACTCGAGTTTTACACCCCAGTGAATTCCCAACCCTCTATGTTCAGACTCCATGCTCACGGAGTATTTAGCGATATGGGCTAGGCAAGGATTCAAGTCCTCAGACGGGAAGCCGTTGGTGATGGCCCCACTGTTAAAAGTCATTCGCGATGTCACGGGTAGTCCATCCAAAAGGTTGAAGCACATTCCCAGACACAACCTAAGTGGGAAGGGAATCAGAAGGCTGATATCGTGGCCAAAGCAGGGGGCAGGGGAAGGGACACCTTGGGACCCGTACCGATCTGGACAGATCACGGCTATAAAGGGAAAAGAGGGACCTCGAGGAGGTACAATCGCTGCCCGACTTAAAACAGGCTCAACTACGAGATGCAGATCTTAAAATGGTGATTGGGGATAAGGTCGGAGGGAAGCCTGTAGTGGGACCTTTCGGAGCTGCAGACGTAGCAGTGAAACAGGAAACGTTATTCGAGGGGATCGATGGGTTGTGCCTGGGCAGTGCAGGGAAGAATTTTTGCAGCTCGCTCATGGGGGTCCGGGGGGCTGGACATCCAGGGCCAGAAACGACTTGGAATAAAGTGGAGGTGGCCGGATGGTGGCCCCAGCTCAGGGAAGGTGGAAGGGATTATTACGGGAACTGTTTCGTGTGTGCAGCCAATAATCCAGACCCCCACCGGAGGAAGGCTCTGCTAGGGTACACAAGGAGGGTAGAGGGTCCATAGCAATCTGTACAGGCAGATTTCATTGGGCCACTGCCCACCACAAGTAAGGGCAATAAATATTGCCTGGTATTAGTGGATCTCTTTTCAAAATGGGTAGAAGCTTTTCCTTGTCGGGCGGCGACAGCATTAAACACGGCAAGGATTCTGGTGAGTGTTATGTATGCATGCTTGTATTGTTATGATGTACTGGAACACTGAATGTAGCCTTACACTGTACATATCTTACCTGTACACCAGAGGGTGTTGCTGCTGGAGACCTAAGGGTCACCTGCACACTGCAGGTAACCCAGTATAAAAGGGAGCCCACCTCTTGGTGGCCTCACTCTAGGAGCTGCAATAAAGGACTACAGTCTTCAAGTTTAAGTACCATACCCCTGCCTTGTGGAGTCATTAACAAGGTGCCTACATAAATAATAACTGGCGACGAGGTCACAAACTACGCGCACAACATGTTGAATCTCAGCAACTTTCAACAATTCACTGATGGGGAAGATTGGGACATTTTCGTGGAAAGGTTGGAACATTTCTTCATAGCCAATGACCTGGATGGGGTCACCGGCTATACTACCGAACAAGCTCAGGGCCATCCTGCTTAGTAGTTGTGGGCCCACCATCCATTGTCTCGTGAGGGACTTGCTAGCCCCAGAGAAGACAACAACCAAAAACTATGAGGAACTTGTAACACTAATACTAGAGCAACTAAAACCAAAAGAAAGCATCCTCACAGCCAGGAGCCGGTTTTATACTCACTGGTGACCCGAAGGCCAAGAAATTGCTAAGTAGGCTTAAGAAGACTAGCTGCACCGTGTGATTTTGGCGACCACCTTAACGAAGCACTAAGGAACATATTTGTTACCAGAATCGGCCACGAGGGCCTCCTCCACAAATTGCTCTCTGTGGACATCACAGTCACCCTGCAGAAGGCAATTAAAGTGAGCCAGGCCTACATGGTTTCGGTCGGCAACTCCAGGCGAATACTGACCCAGGACTCTAAACCGACGAACGCAGTGCACCGAATGGCTACTTCGAAAGGCAGAAATGTTGCCCCGAGTCCCGCAACCCTGAGTCTGCCACATGGGGCCAACCGGCTAGCCCCTGCTGGCGCTGTGGAGGAAACCACAGGGCCCACCAGTGCCGCTACAAAGACTATGCATGCAAAGGTTGCAACGCGAAAGATCACCTTCAGAGAACGTGCAGAAAAGGCTGTACTCACCGCGTCGCTGAAGAGTTGGCTGATTACCTGAGCTCTGACACAGATGAAGATGAAGCTGCTCAACCCCTGGAAGAAGAGTATGGAATTTCTACCTGCTCCACCGAGAGTTCCCCGTGGAAGATGGAAATAGACATCAACGGAGTTCCAGTTTCGATGGAGATCGACACAGGGGCGAGCCAGTCTTTGATGAGTGAGACAACCTTTGAAAAACTTTGGATCAATCCCGCCAACCGACTAAAACTGTCGCCTGTCCAAGCGAAGCTGCTCACCTATACCAAAGGCACCATCCCGGTCGTTGGCAGCGTAGATGTCCAGGTCTCCCAGGGCGGCGTGATGGACAAACTCCCCCTGTGGATCGCTGCCGGCGATGGTCCAACGCTGCTGGGAAAAAGTTGGATGAAGCAGGTCCAAGTCGGTCGAAGTGACGACGGTCTCCGGGCTCCAGCAATCGACATCCCACGCAGCCCCGATCATGGATCCATTGCTCCTAGAGATCCCACCGTCCAGCTCGACTGTGTGGTGACGACTTCACAACAACATGGCATAGAAACATAGAAACACAGAAAATAGGTGCAGGAGTAGGCCATTCGGCCCTTCGAGCCTGCACCACCATTCAATAAGATCATGGCTGATCATTCACCTCAGTACCCCTTTCCTGCTTTCTCTCCATACCCCTTGATCCCTTTAGCCGTAAGGGCCATATCTAACTCCCTTTTGCATATATCCAATGAACTGGCATCAACAACTCTCTGCGGTAGGGAATTCCACAGGTTAACAACTCTCTGAGTGAAGAAGTTTCTCCTCATCTCTGTCCTAAATGGCTTACCCCTTATCCTTAGACTATGTCCCCTGGTTCTGGACTTCCCCAACATCGGGAACATTCTTCCTGCATCTAACCTGGCCCGTCCCGTCAGAATCTTATATGTTTCTATGAGATCCCCTCTCATCCTTCTAAACTCCAGTGAATGCAGGTCCAGTCGATCCAATCTCTCCTCATATGTCAGTCCTGCCATCCCGGGAATCAGTCTGTGAACCTTCGCTGCACTCCCTCAATAGCAAGAGCGTCCTTCCTCAGATTAGGAGACCAAAACTGAACACAATATTCCAGGTGAGGCCTCACCAAGGCCCTGTACAACTGCAGTAAGACCTCCCTGTTCCTATACTCAAATCCCCTAGCTATTAAGGCCAACATACCATTTGCCTTCTTTACCGCCTGCTGTACCTGCATGCCAACTTTCAATGACTGATGTACCATGACACCCAGGTCTCACTGCACCTCCCCTCATCTTAATCTTCCGCCATTCAGATAATATTCTGCCTTCGTGTTTTTGCCACCAAAGTGGATAACCTCACATTTATCCACATTATACTGCATCTGCCATGCATTTTCCCACTCACCTAACCTGTCCAAGTCACCCTGCAGCCTTTTAGTGTTCTCCTCACAGTTCACACCGCCACCCAGCTTAGTGTCATCTGCAAACTTGGAGATATTATACTCAATTCCCTCATCCAAATCATTGATGTATATTGTAAATAGCTGGGGTCCCAGCACTGAGCCCTGCGGCACCGCACTAGTCACTGCCTGCCATTCCGACTCTCTGCTTCCTGTCTGCCAACCAATTCTCTATCCATATCAGTGCATTACCCCCAATACCATGTGCTTTAATTTTGCACACCAATCTCTTGTGTGGGACCTTGTCAAAAGCCTTTTGAAAGTCCAAATACACCACATTCACTGGTTCTCCCTTGTCCACTCTACAAGTTACATCCTCAAAAAATTCTAGAAGATTTGTCAAGCATGATTTCCCTTTCATAAATCCATGCTGACTTGGATTGATCCTGTCACTGCTTTCCAAATGCGCTGCTATTTCGTCTTTAATAATTGATGCCAACATTTTTCCCACTACTGATGTCAGGCTAACCGGTCTATAATTACCCGTTTTCTCTCTCCCTCCTTTCTTAAAAAGTGGTGTTACATTAGCTACCCTCCAGTCCATAGGAACTGATCCAGAGTCGATAGACTGTTGGAAAATGATCACCAATGCATCCACTATTTCTAGGGCTACTTTCTTAAGTACTCTGGGATGCAGACTATCAGGCCCCGGGGATTTATCAGCCTTCAATCTCGAGAACCGAAAGGGAGCTCCCCTCTCGGTGTCCTCACTCTAGGAGCTGCAATAAAGGACTACAGTCGTCACAGTTTAAGTACTATACCCTGCCTCGTGGAGACATTAACAGAGTGCCTACATACATAATAGTGAGGGAAGTGTTTTCTCAGTGGGGATTGCCCCTGATAGTAGAGTCAGATCAGGGAAGTCATTTCACCGGACTAGTAATGCAAGCCACCTTGAAACTGTTCGGAATACAGGGAAAATGGCATGTGGCATATAACCCCCAATCACTGGGTCCAGTAGAGAGGATGGACCGGACCTTAAAAGCGAGGCTTAGGAACGAGATAGGTGAGATCCCGGAGAAATGGGATGAGGTCCTACCCCGAGTACTGATGAATATCAGAGCCAGTCTCTCTAAACGTACAGGACACTCCCACATGCGCTGATGACGAAGGTCGATGAGGACCCGACTCATGTTGGCACCAGTCCTGAGTGAAACACAGGTTAAAGAGGTCACATGGGCCAAGTGTGTCAGAGATCTGTACGATACTCTGAGGGGGCTGCATTGTGAGGCAGCTAACAACATGGGCAGGCAGCAACAACAGAATAAAATGTTGTTGGAACCACGGGTAACACAGGAATGGAAGGTAGGGGATCAGGTGATGGTCATAAATTATGACAGAATAGGGGAATTTGAAGGCCCAAGAAACATTGGAGATAAGGCGTGTCCTGTGGTTTATGCGATCCAGCTGCCAAAGCGAGTAAAATGGTTTTATATAAACCAGTGCAAGCTGTATAACCTCGGAGAGAGGAGTAATGAGCGGGCCAAGGCCTCAGGACCTGTGATGAGCTTGATCAATGTATGCCTTGCGCCCTTGCAGTGGGATCATGAAGAAAACTCAGGGGATGGAGCGGGGAGACGGAACGGTTGGGGACCGAGACCCAGGGAGCTTTGGACGCCTGCTCCTACTCCATCCCCGAACCTTAAGAAGCCCAAGCATTGGGACAAGGGGAAAGGGAAGCGGTGATCAAAAGGTGAAGGGTAAATATGTGTGTAGTTTAAGTGGGACCTGTGAAGGGGAGACCCCTCAAAGAGCACCGCTGTTCTGTGAGTTTGTTTTTATAGAAGCAAATCGAGTGGAGTTCGCGAGATTAGGTGGAGGCTGTGAGTGAGCGTGTGGATGATCCTGATTAAAGCAGAATGGGGAGATCGGGGAGACACTGAAACATTCCTTACATACGGGTATATGGGAGGAACTGGCCCACCTGTAACTTGGGGGGAGGGGGGTATAATGACTCAAGAATCTTGTCACTGTAAACTGCGTCAAGTGTAAACCTGACCCATTGTTATTCGCACCCAAAATACCGCGTGACATAGTACCCGCACTTATATACACCCGTGACCGCGCACATGCGCATACAGCCTGATGACCTCCGACAGTGGCGCCCTCTGGTGTCTGGTGACCCCAGGCATCAATACATAACAACATCCCCCTTTCAAGATCTTAATATCAGTCTTTTCACAAATCAAGATGGTCTGGGACTTTCCGCTCATGAGTTGATCGTCTCAGTTCAACTTTAGTTCTGGGTGAGCATTCTGATTCAGTTGTGACTGAAGGCTGAGTAACCGATCTGATGGGAGTGGTAATGACCACATCAGAGACTGAAGGTCCAGGTTTAGTAATGACAGCAGAGTCCTCTGATGAGTGAACATTGGTTGGTTGGTCACTGACTGCATCGTCCTCAAACGCTTCCAGTTCATCCGTGTGCCGCAGTTTTATCTGATCAACATGTTTCCTGCATGTTTGCCCATTCTTGAGCACGACAATAAACACTCTGTTACTCTCCTTGGCTGTAATAGTATCGGTGATCCACTTTGGACCTTGACCATAGTTCAGTACATAAACCGGATCGTTGATAGAGATGTCACGTGACATGGCAACACAATCATGATACCATTGCTGATTTTGACGTCTGTTTTCAACACGATCATTCAAATCAGGATGAACAAGAGAGAGCTTGGTCTTGAGATTTCTCTTCATCAGTAGTTCAGCAGGGGAAACCACCATAAGCGTATGAGGTCTTGTCCTGTAACTAAGCAATATACGTGACAAACGAGTCTGCAGTGAACCCTGAGTTACACGTTTCATACTCTGCTTGATTGTTTGAACAGCATGCTCTGCTGGACCATTAGAAGGAGGTTTGAATGGTGCTGACCTCACATGTTTAATACCATTGAGTTTCATGAACTCTTGAAACTCCAGACTTGTGAAGCAAGATCCGTTGTCGCTCACAACAATGTCAGGCAAACCGTGAGTAGCAAACATGACACGAAGGCTCTCAATGGTAGCTGTGGACGTACTAGATGACATGATTATACACTCTAACCACTTTGAATATGCATCCACCACAACAAAAATCATCTCTCCCAGGAAAGGGCCTGCAAAATCGATGTGGATCCTCGACCATGGTTTAGATGGCCACGACCAAAGACTCAGCGGAGATTCCGCTGGTACTTTACTTAGTTGCATGCAAGCATTGCACTGATGCACACATGATTCCAGATCAGAGTTAATTCCAGGCCACCATACATGAGTCCTAGCAATGGCTTTCATGACAATACCGGGATGAGTGCTATGAAGTTCACGTACAAATTTTTCTCTACCTTTCTTAGGCATGATGACACGATTTCCCCACAGTAAACAGTCTGACTGAATGGACAGCTCATCTTTGCGATGGTTGTAAGGTTTGCTGTCATCACACATCTCCATAGGTATTGCAGACCAATCACCACTGAGGACACAACGTTTCACAACCGATAAAATAGGGTCATGGCCGGTCCAGATCTTAACTTGTTGAGCAGTGACAGGGGTTCCTACACTCTCAAAAGCATCCATTACTACCAGTAGATCTGCAGGTTGAGGCGTCTCCATGTCAGGTGTGGGCAAAGGCAGACGACTCAGTGCATCGGCACAATTCTCAGTGCCCGGTCTGTGACAAATAACATAATCTTCGGCAGACAATGTCAACGCCCAACTCTGAATATGGGACAATGTATTGGTATCCTTTGTTTTCCGAAAACAATGAAATGAGTGGCTTGTGATCTGTTTCGAGTTCAAAATTAAAACCAAACAGGTACTGATGCATCTTTTTGACCCCATACACACAGGCGAACGCTTCTTTTTCTACCATGCTGTAAGCTACTTCCACTTTTGATAAACTTCTCGAAGCATACGCAACAGGTTGTAGCTTATCCAACTCATTTGCTTATTGGAGTACACAGCCAACCCCATATGATGAAGCATCACAGGCCAATAGAAGACGTTTACACGGATCATAATGAACAAGCAACTTGTTTGAACAGAGCAGATTCTTGGCTTTCTCAAAGGCTCTATCTTGAGACACACCCCGGACCCAGTTGTCGCCTTTTCTGAGTAGCATGAGCAGTGGCTCTAATAAAGTGCTCAGTCTGAGTAAGAAATTACTGAAGTAGTTGAGTAACGCAGCTCCGTCACATTCTGAGGCCTGGGTGCATTTTTGATGGCCTTGGTTTTTGAATCAGTAGGCCTGATGCCATCAGCAACAATCTTCCTCCCCAGTAATTCAACTTCAGCTGCCATGAAGACACACTTTGAACGTTTCAGCCTGAGTCCCACTTTGTTCAAACGATGTAGGACTTCTTCAAGATTGTTCAGATGTTCAGCAGTGTCGCGGCCTGTGACCAAAATGTCATCTTGAAACACGACAGTTCTAGGAACAGACTTCAGTAGACTCCATATTCCTCTGAAATATGGCTGCAGCCGAACGAATTCCTAAAGGCCACCTGTTGTAGATGAACAGTCCTTTATGGGTGTTGATGCAGGTGAGTTTCTTCGAAATGCCGACAAGCTCCTGTGTCATATAGGCTGATGTCAGATCTAGCTTAGTGAATGACTTTCCACCAGTTAGCATGGCGAACAGGTCATCAGTCCTTGGTAACGGATACTGATCCTGTTTCAAAAATTGGTTAATCGTAACCTTGTAGTCTCCACAAATCCTGACAGTGCCATCACTCTTCAACACAGGAACAATAGGACTGGCCCACTTGTTAAACTCGACCGCTGATATGACCCCTTCATGTTGGAGTCTGTCAAGCTCAATTTCAACCTTCTCCCTCATCATGTAAGGAACAGACCAAGCTTTATGATAGACAGGCCTTGCATCAGAATCCAGGTGAATCTGCACCTTGGCTCCAGTAAATTTACCAATGCCCGGTTCGAACAAAGAAGGAAACTCCTTCAACACTTGAGCACACGAAGTTTCATCCACCGAGGACAACGCTTTGATATCATTCCAGTTCAGCTTGATTTTCTCGAGCCAATTCCTGTCGAACAGCATTGGGCCATTACCTGGGATGATCCATAACTGCAGATCTTGAATCACACCATCATATGACACCTTGACTACTGCACTGCCAATCACCGGTATGAGTTCCTTAGTGTAAGTACGCAACTTGGCATTGACTTGACTCAGCTCTGGCTTCACAGTCTCAGTGTCCCACAGCCTGTCAAATGTCCTTTGGCTCATTATCGATTGACTCGCACCTGTGTCCAGCTCCATTGATACAGGCACGCCATTCAGCTTCACATTAACAATTATCGGCTGGCTCTTTGCCAAGAACCAATACAGACCATACACTTCCTCCTCGGGTTGTGTATCCGGGCCAGCATTGGACTGGTCATCATCAACAATGTGATGAGCAGCAGCACGCTTGCTCAGTTGTGGACACGTGCTGAAGATATCCCACTTTCGAACAGCCATTTTTTTGTTTAAGCCGACACTGATGAGGCCGATGATTGTCCCCACAATGGCAACAGGATGAAATCAGATTCGTCCTAATTGGCGGACTCTGAGCAGCTACAGGTTTCACATTAACAGTCGAGTAGGCCTTGCCATAAGCAGCTCTGCCAGAAGATGACGCAATCTTGTTTACAGTACCTGCCGTGGAGCTCCGACTCTTCGATGATATCTGCCTCAAATTATCATCTGTCGTCATGAATGCCTGGGCAGTTGCAATGGCCTTTTTCAAATCCAGTTTCTCTTCGGCCAATAACTTCCGAAGAATCACATCGTGGTTGATGCCTATCACGAAGAAATCTCGCAACATGTCTTTCAACATGTTCCCGAACTTACAAGGCTCAGCAAGACGTCGCAGGTCAGTGATAAATCCCAACACATCCTGGCCCTCAGCACGAACATGCTTTTGCAGCGATAGTGTGAGATGATGATCCCTCTTTTGGCTTAAGGTAGTCACACACCAAAGCACACATAGAAACATAGAAACATAGAAACATAGAAAATAGGTGCAGGAGTAGGCCATTCGTCCCTTCTAGCCTGCACCGCCATTCAATGAGTTCATGGCTGAACATTCAACTTCAGTACCCCATTCCTGCTTTCTCGCCATACCCCTTGATCCCCCTAGTAGTAAGGACCTCATCTAACTCCTTTTTGAATATATTTAGTGAATTGGCCTCAACAACTTTCTGTGGTAGAGAATTCCACAGGTTCACCACTGTGAAGAAGTTCCTCCGCATCTCGGTCCTAAATGGCTTACCCCTTATCCTTAGACTGTGACCTCTGGTTCTGGACTTCCCCAACATTGGGAACATTCTTCCTGCATCTAACCTGTCTAACCCCGTCAGAATTTAAAATGTTTCTATGAGGTCCCCTCTCATTCTTCTGAACTCCAGTGAATACAAGCCCAGTTGATCCAGTCTTTCTTGATAGGTCAGTCCCGCCATCCCGGGAATCAGTCTGGTGAACCTTCGCTGCACTCCCTCAATAGCAAGAATGTCCTTCCTCAGGTTAGGAGACCAAAACTGTACACAATACTCCAGGTGTGGCCTCACCAATGCCCTGTACAACTGTAGCAACACCTCCCTGCCCCTGTACTCAAATCCCCTTGCTATGAAGGCCAACATGCCATTTGCTTTCTTAACCGCCTGCTGTACCTGCATGCCAACCTTCAATGATTGATGTACCATGACACCCAGGTCTCTTTGCACCTCCCCGTTTACTAATCTGTCACCATTCAGATAATAGTCTGTCTCTCTGTTTTTACCACCAAAGTGGATAACCTCACATTTATCCACATTATACTTCATCTGCCATGCATATGCCCACTCACCTAACCTATCCAAGTCGCTCTGCAGCCTCACAGCATCCTCCTCGCAGCTCACACTGCCACCCAACTTAGTGTCATCCGCAAATTTGGAGATACTACATTTAATCCCCTCATCTAAATCATTAATGTACAGTGTAAACAGCTGGGGCCCCAGCACAGAACCTTGCGGTACCCCACTAGTCACTGCCTGCCATTCTGAAAAGTACCCATTTACTCCTACTCTTTGCTTCCTGTCTGACAACCAGTTCTCAATCCATGTCAGTACACTACCCCCAATCCCATGTGCTCTAACTTTGCACATCAATCTCTTGTGTGGGATCTTGTCGAACGCCTTCTGAAAGTCCAAATATACCACATCAACTGGTTCTCCCTTATCCACTCTACTGGAAACATCCTCAAAAAATTCCAGAAGATTTGTCAAGCATGATTTCCCTTTCACAAATCCATGCTGACTTGGACCTATCATGTCACCTCTTTCCAAATGCACTGCTATGACATCCTTAATAATTGATTCCATCATTTTACCCACTACCGATGTCAGGCTGACCGGTCTATAATTCCCTGTTTTCTCTCTCCCCCCTTTTTTAAAAAGTGGGGTTACATTGGCTACCCTCCATTCCATAGGAACTGATCCAGAGTCAATGGAATGTTGGAAAATGACAGTCAACGCATCCACTATTTCCAAGGCCACCTCCTTAAGTACTCTGGGATGCAGTCCATCAGGCCCTGGGGATTTATCGGCCTTCAATCCCATCAATTTCCCCAACACAATTTCCCGGCTAATAAGGATTTCCCTCAGTTCCTCCTCCTTACTAGACCCCCCGACCCCTTTACTAGACCCCCCGACCCTTTGTCCATTGGACGTAAAGGCGAGAGAAGGCCCAACGCGGCAGCAGTCGGGAGCAGCGTGTGGAGGTGTGTCGCTGAGTCGGGAGCAGCGCCGAGGAGGTGCGTGGAGAGGCGTGAGTTCCGGGGCCGGCGAGAGGTGCATGGAGAGGCGTGAGTTCCGGGGTCGGTGAGAGGCGAGCCGGTGCAGCTACAGGGAGAAGGCAAATAAGAAGTAGAAAGAAACAGAAAGGTGACATCACAGCTAAGGGGTAAATGATTGGCTGGTGATTGGTGAGTAGTTTTTCTTTTTTCTCTTCTATAACAGTGAGTAAACTTTAGCATTGTTGTTGCTTATCTAAGGGTTAAGTCATGGCAGGACAGCTCGGTCACGTGTTATGCTCCTCCTGTACCGTGTGGGAACTCAGGGACAACTCCAGTGTTCCTGACGACTACGTGTGTGGGAAGTGTATCCGCCTCCAGCTCCTGATGGACTGTGTTGCGGAGTTGGAGCTGAGGGTGGATTCACTCTGGAGCATCCACGACGCTGAGAATGATGTGAGTAGCACGTGTAGCGAGTTGGTCGTACCGCAGGGAAAGGGTCCACAGCCAGATAGGGAATGGAAGACCAACAGGAAGAGCAGTGCAAGGAAGGTAGTGCAGTGATCCCCTGTGGTCATCCCCCTGCAAAACAGATACACTGCTTTGAGTACTGTTGGGGGGGATGACTCATCAGGGGAGGGCAGCAGCAGCCAAGTTCATGGCACCGTGGCTGGCTCTGTTGCACAGGAGGGCAGGAAAAAGAGTGGGAGAGCGATAGTGATAGGGGATTCAATTGTAAGGGGAATAGATAGGCGTTTCTGCGGCCACAACCGAGACTCCAGGTTGGTATGTTGCCTCCCTGGTGCAAGGGTCAAGGATGTCTCGGAGCGGGTGCAGGACATTCTAAAAAGGGAGGGAGAACAGCCAGTTATCGTGGTGCACATTGGTACCAACGACATAGATAAAAAAAGGGATGAGGTCCTACGAAACGAATTTAAGGAGCTAGGAGCGAAATTAAAAAGTAGGACCTCAAAAGTAGTAATCTCGGAATTGCTACCAGTGCCTCGTGCTAGTCAGAGTAGGAATCGCAGGATAGCGCAGATGAATACGTGGCTTGAGCAGTGGTGCAGCAGGGAGGGATTCAAATTCCTGGGGCATTGGAACCGGTTCTGGGGGAGATGGGACCAGTACAAACCGGGCGGTCTGCACCTGGGCAGGACTGGAACCAATGTCCTAGGGGGAGTGTTTGCTCGTGCTGTTGGGGAGGAGTTAAACTAATATGGCAGGGGGATGGGAACCAATGCAGGGAGACAGAGGGAAAGAAAAAGGAGACAAAAGCAAAAGATAGAAAGGAAATGAGGAAAAGTGGAGGGCAGAGAAACCCAAGGCAAAGAACAAAAAGGGCCACTGTACAGCAAAATTCTAAAAGGACAAAGGGTGTTAAAAAAACAAGCCTGAAGGCTTTGTGTCTTAATGCAAGGAGTATCCGTAATAAGGTGGATGAATTAACTGTGCAAATAGATGTTAACAAATATGATGTGATTGGGATTACAGAGACGTGGCTCCAGGATGATCAGGGCTGGGAACTCAACATCCGGGGGTATTCAACATTCAGGAAGGATAGAATAAAAGGAAAAGGAGGTGGGGTAGCATTGCTGGTTAAGGAGGAGATTAATGCAATAGTTAGGAAGGACATTAGCTTGGATGATGTGGAATCTATATGGGTAGAGCTGCAGAACACCAAAGGGCAAAAAAACATTAGTGGAAGTTGTGTACAGACCTCCAAACAGTGATGTTGGGGAGGGCATCAAACAGGAAATTAGGGGTGCATGCAATAAGGGTGCAGCAGTTATAATGGGTGACTTTAATATGCACATAGATTGGGCTAACCAAACTGGAAGCAATACGGTGGAGGAGGATTTCCTGGAGTGCATAAGGGATGGTTTTCTAGACCAATATGTCGAGGAACCAACTAGGGGGGAGGCCATCTTAGACTGGGTGTTGTGTAATGAGAGAGGATTAATTAGCAATCCCGTTGTGCGAGGCCCCTTGGGGAAGAGTGACCATAATATGGTGGAATTCTGCATTAGGATGGAGAATAAAACAGTTAATTCAGAGACCATGGTCCAGAACTTAAAGAAGGGTAACTTTGAAGGTATGAGGCGTGAATTGGCTAGGATAGATTGGCGAATGATACTTAAGGGGTTGACTGTGGATGGGCAATGGCAAACATTTAGAGACCGCATGGATGAACTACAACAATTGTACATTCCTGTCTGGCGTAAAAATAAAAAAGGGAAGGTGGCTCAACCGTGGCTATCAAGGGAAATCAGGGATAGTATTAAAGCCAAGGAAGTGAATACAAATTGGCCAGAAATAGCAGCGAACCCGGGGACTGGGAGAAATTTAGAACTCAGCAGAGGAGGACCAAGGGTTTGATTAGGGCAGGGAAAATGGAGTACGAGAAGAAGCTTGCAGGGAACATTAAGACGGATTGCAAAAGTTTCTATAGATATGTAAAGAGAAAATGTTAGAAAAGACAAACGTAGGTCCCCTGCTTTCAGAATCAGGGGAAGTCATAACAGGGAACAAAGAAATGGCGGACCAATTGAACAAGTACTTTGGTTCGGTATTCACTAAGGAGCACACAAACAACCTTCCGGATATAAAAGGGGTCAGAGGGTCTAGTAAGGAGGAGGAACTGAGGGAAATCCTTATTAGTCGGGAAATTGTGTTGGGGAAATTGATGGGATTGAAGGCCGATAAATCTCCAGGGCCTGATGGACTGCATCCCAGAGTACTTAAGGAGGTGGCCTTGGAAATAGCGGATGCATTGACAGTCATTTTCCAACATTCCATTGACTCTGGATCAGTTCGTATCAAGTGGAGGGTAGCCAATGTAACCCCACTTTTTAAAAAAGGAGGGAGAGAGAAAACAGGAAATTATAGACCGGTCAGCCTGACATCGGTAGTGGGTAAAATGATGGAATCAATTATTAAGGATGTCATAGCAGCGCATTTGGAAAGAGGCGACATGATAGGTCCAAGTCAGCATGGATTTGTGAAAGGGAAATCATGCTTGACAAATCTTCTGGAATTTTTTGAGGATGTTTCCAGTAGAGTGGATAAGGGAGAACCAGTTGATGTGGTATATTTGGACTTTCAGAAGGCTTTCGACAAGGTCCCACACAAGAGATTAATGTGCAAAGTTAAAGCACATGGGATTGGGGGTAGTGTACTGACATGGATTGAGAACTGGTTGTCAGACAGGAAGCAAAGAGTAGGAGTAAATGGGGACTTTTCAGAATGGCAGGCAGTGACTAGTGGGGTACCGCAAGGTTCTGTGCTGGGGCTCCAGCTGTTTACACTGTACATTAATGATTTAGACGAGGGGATTAAATGTAGTATCTCCAAATTTGCGGATGACACTAAGTTGGGTGGCAGTGTGAGCTGCGAGGAGGATGCTATGAGGCTGCAGAGCGACTTGGATCGGTTAGGTGAGTGGGCAAATGCATGGCAAATGAAGTATAATGTAGATAAATGTGAGGTTATTCACTTTGGTGGTAAAAGCAGAGAGACAGACTATTATCTGAATGGTGACAGATTAGGAAAAGGGGAGGTGCAATGAGACCTGGGTGTCATGGTACATCAGTCATTGAAGGTTGGCATGCAGGTACAGCAGGCGGTTAAGAAAGCAAATGGCATGTTGGCCTTCATAGCGAGGGGATTTGAGTACAGGGGCAGGGAGGTGTTGCTACAGTTGTACAGGGCCTTGGTGAGGCCACACCTGGAGTATTGTGTACAGTTTTGGTCTCCTAACCTGAGGAAGGACATTCTTGCTATTGAGGGAGTGCAGCGAAGGTTCACCAGACTGATTCCCGGGATGGCGGGACTGACCTATCAAGAAAGACTGGATCAACTGGGCTTGTATTCACTGGAGTTCAGAAGAATGAGAGGGGACCTCATAGAAACGTTTAGAATTCTGATGGGTTTAGACAGGTTAGATGTAGGAAGAATGTTCCCAATGTTGGGGAAGTCCAGAACCAGGGGTCACAGTCTAAGGATAAGGGGTAAGCCATTTAGGACCGAGATGCGGAGGAACTTCTTCACCCAGAGAGTGGTGAACCTGTGGAATTCTCTACCACAGAAAGTCGTTGAGGCCAATTCACTAAATATATTCAAAAAGGAGTTAGATGAAGTCCTTACTACTAGGGGGATCAAGGGGTATGGCGAGAAAGCAGGAATGGGGTACTGAAGTTGCATGTTCAGCCATGAACTCATTGAATGGCGGTGCAGGCTAGAAGGGCCGAATGGCCTAATTCTGCACCTATTTTCTATGTTTCTATGTTTCTAAGGTTCTTCATGAAGCCGTAAACTTTCTGACCACAAACGGTGAGGAAAACCGCACTGTGCCGAACTGCGTTAGCCTCTTCCTCCATTTTGTTGGCCACAAAATACTGATCCAAGCGGTCAACGAAATCCGCCCAATCCTCGCCATCTGCGAATTCGTGACGAATTCCAATAGTGCCCATTGTACATGCGAAGGTTCTTCATTTATCTCGTCGCCAAATATAATGATCAAGAGTCTTGTTACTATAAACTGCGTCAGGTGTAAACCTGATCCAACATTATTCGCACCCAAAGTACCCGCATGACATAGTACCCGCCCTTATATACACCCATGACCGCGCACACACACATGCAGTCCGATGACCTCTGACAGTAGCACCCTCTGGTGTCTGGTGACCCCAGGCATCAATACATAACAGGGGGCAATATGGGTAATAAGGGCACAAATGCCTATGCACACACTGGGAGTTAGCCAGGGTTAAATTCGACCAAGTACTCAAGGCAAACCGGAAACAAACCGGCATCAGTGTCCTGCCCAAATGTGAACATCACGACCACGAAGGTATGGGTGAGAGAGGGTAGGCGTGCTTGTCTGGAATGTAAAGGGAGTACCCCCACGGGAGGGCGGTGGTGGTTACAGAAAACAGACACGAGTCAAACTAAGGTCCAGGAAAGGAAAAACCTTACACTGCCCCCAGTCTCTCTCTCCCTCCCCCCACCACCCCCGCCAGTCTCTCTCTCTCTCTCCCCCCATCAGTCTCTCTCTCTCTTCCCCCCCCATCAGTCTCTCTTTCTCTCTCCCCCCAGTATCTCTCTCTCTGCCCCCAGTCTCTCTCTCTCTTCCCCCAGTAGCTCTCTCTCCCCCAGTCTCTCTCTCTCCCCCCAGTCTCTCTCTCTCTCTCCCCCAGTCTCTCTCTCTCCCCCAGTCTCTCTCTCTCTCTCCCCCAGTCTCTCTCTCTCCCCCAGTCTCTCTCTCTCTTTCCCCAGTCTCTCTCTCTCTCCCCATGCTCTCTCTCTCTCTCTCTCCCCCCAGTCTCTCTCTCTCTCTCCCTCCAGTCTCTCTCTCTTCCCCC
The DNA here is from genome assembly GCF_044704955.1 of Pristiophorus japonicus. Lineage (NCBI taxonomy): Eukaryota > Metazoa > Chordata > Chondrichthyes > Pristiophoridae > Pristiophorus > Pristiophorus japonicus. Next base: position 108,274,250 of record NC_091991.1, on the reverse strand, counting down.
AGTCTCTCTCTCTCCCCCAGTCTGTCTCTCTCTTTCCCCAGTCTCTCTCTCTTTCCCCAGTCTCTCTCTCTCCCTCCAGTCTCTCTCTCTCTCCCCCAGTCTCTCTCTCTCTCTCCCCCCAATCTCTCTCTCGCTTTCCTCAGTCTCTCTCGCTTTCCCCAGTCTCTCTCTCTCTCCCCAGTCTCTCTCTCTCACCCCCCAGTCTCTCTCTCTCTCTCTCTCTCCCCCCAGTCTCTATCTCTCTTTCCCCAGTCTCTCCCCAGTCTCTCTCTCTCCCCCCAGTCTCTCTCTCTCTCCCCTCAGTCTCTCTCTCTCCCCCAGTCTCTCTCTCTCTCTCTCTCTCTCCCCCCCAGTCTCTATCTCTCTTTCCCCAGTCTCTCCCCAGTCTCTCTCTCTCCCCCAGTCTCTCTCTCTCCCCCCAGTCTCTCTCTCTCTTTCCCCCGTCTCTCTCTCTCTCTCTCTCTCTCCCCCCAGTCTCTATCTCTCTTTCCCCACTCTCTCCCCAGTCTCTCTCTCTCCCTTCAGTCTCTCTCTCTCCCCCCAGTCTCTCTCTCTCTCTCCCCCAGTCTCTCTCTCTCCCCAGTCTCTCTCTCTCTCTCTCCCCCCAATCTCTCTCTCTCTCCCCCAATCTCTCTCTCTCTTTCCCCAGTCTCTGTCTCTCTCCCCATGCTCTCTCTCTCTCTCTCTCTCCCCCCCAGTCTCTCTCTCTCTCTCCCTCCCTCCAGTCTCTCTCTCTTGCCTCAGTCTCTCTCTCTCTCTCCCCCAGTCTCTCTCTCTCTTTCCCCAGTCTCTCTCTCTTTCCCCAGTTTCTCTCTCTCTCACCCCCCAGTCTCTCTCTCTCTCTCTCTCTCTCTCCCCCCAGTCTCTATCTCTCTTTCCCCAGTCTCTCTCTCTCTCTCTCTCTCTCTCCCCCCAGTCTCTATCTCTCTTTCCCCAGTCTCTCCCCAGTCTCTCTCTCTCCCCTCAGTCTCTCTCTCTCCCCCCAGTCTCTCTCTCTCTCTCTCTCTCTCCCCTCAGTCTCTCTCTCTCTCTCTCCCCTCAGTCTCTCTCTCTCTCCCCTCAGTCTCTCTCTCTCTCCCCCCAGTCGCTCTCTCTCTCTCCCTCCCTCCAGTCTCTCTCTCTTCCCCCAGTCTCTCTCTCTCTCTCCCCCAGTCTCTCTCTCTTCCCCCAGTCTCTCTCTCTCCCCAGTCTCTCTCTCTCTCCCCCCAATCTCTCTCTCTCTCTTTCCCCAGTCTCTCTCTCTCTCCCCATGCTCTCTCTCTCTCTCTCTCCCCCCCCCCCCAGTCTCTCTCTCTCTCTCCCTCCCTCCAGTCTCTCTCTCTTCCCCCAGTCTCTCTCTCTCTCTCCCCCAGTCTCTCTCTCTCTTTCCCCAGTCTCTCTCTCTCTTTCCCCAGTCTCTCTCTCTCACCCCCCAGTCTCTCTCTCTCTCTCTCTCTCCCCCCAGTCTCTCTCTCTCCCTTCAGTCTCTCTCTCTCTCCCCCCAGTCTCTCTCTCTCTCTCTCTCCCCCAGTCTCTCTCTCTCTCTCTCTCTCTCCCTTCAGTCTCTCTCTCTCTCTCCCCCCAGTCTCACTCTCTCTCTCTCTCTCTCTCCAGTCTCTCTCTCTCTCTCCCTCCCTCCAGTCTCTCTCTCTTCCCCCAGTCTCTCTCTCTCTCTCTCCCCCAGTCTCTCTCTCTCTTTCCCCAGTCTCTCTCTCTCTTTCCCCAGTCTTTCTCTCTCCCTCCAGTCTCTCTCTCTTCCCCCAGTCTCTCTCTCTCTCTCTCCCCCCAGTCTCTCTCTCTCTCCCCCAGTCTCTCTCTCTCTCTCCCCAGTCTCTCTCTCTCACCCCCCAGTCTCTCTCTCTCTCTCTCTCTCCCCCCAGTCTCTCTCTCTCTCTCCCCCACCCAGTCTCGCTCTCTCTCCCCCCAGTCTCTCTCTCTCTCTCCCCCACCCAGTCTCGCTCTCTCTCCCCCCAGTCTCTCTCTCTCTCTCCCCAGTCTCTCTCTCTCTCTCTTTCCAGTCTCTCTCCTTCAGAAGAACAGTGACTACACTTCAAAAAGTAATTCATCGGCCGTGAAGGGCTTTCTGACATCCTGAGGTCATGAAGGACATTATCTCAATGCCATGGTACGTAGTCAAGGCATTAACAGGTGCTCAGAACACAAACCGTTTGAGAGAACCTACTCATTGCTATTCCGTGCAATAATTCATGCTGTTGTGTCATGGAAAACTGATAGCTCTGATTTCAGGCTTTTAGACTGGAAAGGCCCTGGGGACTTTTCTCAGTTTTTATAGTTCTGGCAGAGAATCCAAACTTTGCGAATGAACTGAGATTTGTATCATCCATGTGCAGTATTGCGTCTGGAATGTCCACCAGGAGACGGTCGACAAAACTGGCAGGCAGGAAAAGAGCAGCTGATGTCAAACCTGCCCCACACCATGGGACATTGTGACTAAACACTTCCTCCCCCTTCCCCACCCCCACTCCCTCCACAGCCATGTCATCTCCCCGGAGAGGCAAAAATACAGAGGAAAGACCCAGAGCCAATCAGGGAAAGAATTACTTGGGAAAATTCCTCTCCGACCCCATCAGGCGATAGAAACATTCTGGGAGATCAGACGGACCAAACGTTATCGATAAAGACACTTTATTAATACAGCCAAGGACCTATATGCTTTTTAACAGCCTTCTCAAATTGTCCTGACACCTCTGAAGATTTGTGTACACACAAGTACACTTGCGTTCTGGTTTATATGACTGAACCACTCAGTTGAGTTATTCGCAGACATCAAAGCAGCTTGTAAATAAGTTTAGAAATACAAACAGAAATGCTGGAAATATTCAGCAGGTCAGATTAGCAAGAGACAATGTACAAGAGGTTCGAGTTAATTATTAATCCGGACACGCTATTTCAGACAGTGTGGATAAGGCTGCAGTTTTCGGGTAATCGGAGTTCACTCAGTTTATGGAAATAACTTTTCACTGTGAATATAAGACAGAAGTGTAAGGATAAAGCCTTGAATGTAACAGGCATATGCCATGCAATCCACATAACCCTAGTTTTGTCACTTCTAGTCATTCACTTGGTACATGCTTGCTAAAATCGCCACCATCTCTTTGCCTATAACAAACTTTTTCTGTTCTTTCAGTGTTTGTTGGTGATCTTATTGAAACATATAAGATTCTGAGGGGGCTTGATAAGGTGAATGCAGAGAGGATGTTTCCCCTCGTGGGGGATCTAGAACTAGGGGACATAGTTTCACAATAAGGGGCCGCCCATTTAAAACAGAATGAGGAGGAATTTCTTCTCTCAGAGGGTCATGAATTTATGGAGTTCTCTGCCCCAGAGAGTTGTGGAGGCTGGGACATTGAATATATTTAAGGTGGAGATAGACAGATTTTTGAGCGATAAGGGAGTGAAGGGTTATGGGGAGCGGGCAGGGAAGTGGAGCTGAGTCCATGATCAGATCAGCCATGATCTTATTGAATGGCGGAGCAGGCTCGAGGGGCCGAATGGCCGACCCCTGCTCCTATTTCTTATGTCCTTATTGTCATGTATGTATGCTTGGATTTACTAGACACCAGGTGGTGTCACTGTTGGAGGTCATTGGGCTGTGCGCACGTGTGTGTGGCCCAGGTATAAAAGGCCAGCCATCTTGAAATGTAATCACTTTGGGCCTTAATAAAGTAGAGCCACGTTTGTACCTGTTCGGAGTTTACAGTATTCAGTATATCGAGCTAGTGCATACACACTTATGAACATTATGGGAACGCCCCCGGTTTAAATATGCACTCCGAATGCACCTTGTGTACAGTTTGTGCGCAGTTTCCGACTCCTTCTCCTGGGGCTGCTCCGCTCCAGAATCGTCCTGGGGTCTCCAGCAATTGAAGACTAACCTCCTGCTCACTGCTACCTGCAAACCAGCAGAAATACATCATTGTGGCATTAAAGAGAATTCTGGATGTTTTTCATTTTCTTTAATACTTTTGTTTCCCCTGGCGAGAGTCTAGAACCAGGGGGCACAGTTTCAGGATCAGGGCTCTGCCATTTAGGATTGAGTTGAGGAGGAATTTCTTCACTCAAAGGGTGGTGAATCTTTGGTATTCTCCACCCGACAGGAGTCCTTGAGTATATTTCAGACTGAGATCGATAGATTCTTGGGCATTAATGGAATCGAAGGATATGGGGATCGGGTGGGAAAATAGAGTTGAGGTCGAAGATCATCATCATCGGCAGTCCGTCGAATGAGGATGACTTGCTTCCATGAGTTCACAGATGTTTCAATGCAGGACCCGATGTTCCAGTCCTGAACTCCAGTTGAGAGGCCTGTGCGTGGATATTTTTAATGCGTGGTGACCGTTGCACATCACCACCACACGGGCTTGACAGAGCTCAGCCTTTATTCAGTGGCAAGGATTAACCTGCACGGACCTAGTGCGCACACATATCGCAGTGTGGGCTGGCCCGTGCTGCCCCTGGGCCCTCGGCTCTTCTGGGCCTCATACCCTCATTCGCCGCACCTCTGCCCACGATGTTCCAGGGCCCAGCGCTCCAGCTCTATTTATAGCCCCGACCTGCGGTGGTGTTCTCACACAGGTCAGGGTGGCCCACGAAGATCAACCATGGGCTTATTGAATGGCGGAGCAGGCTCGAGGGGTCATATGGCCGACTCCTGCTCCTAATTCTTATGTTTATTATGATTATTAGTTATAGAAATATTAGAGATAGGTAAATAGGCAGTTTGACTGGGGGTGGGGCGGTTGGCGGTGGGAGGTCTTGTGACCAAACCTCCAGGAATATGTCCTTCTCCCTGGCTAGGCCTATAGGTGTTATAGGCCTCAGGCCTTCTGTGTGTTGTTCAACACGCTGTTGTCCCACTTGGCACTCCCCTTGCATATGGCAGAGCTGTCCTTACCCTACTTAAAAAAAATCTGTCCTTGTCTCTCCAGAACTGATGTGACCAGGATGTGCAAGAGCCTTGTCGGTGAATGAATACTTTCTTTTCTTATTACTCATTGAATATTATTCAATATTATTTATTGCCCATCCCCAATTGCTCTTGAGAAGGTGGTGGTGAGCCGCCTTCTTGAACCACTGCAGTCTGTGTGGTGAAGGTGCTCCCACAGTGCTGTTAAGGAGGGAGTTCCAGGATTTTGACCCAGCGACGTTGAAGGAGCAGCCAATATACTTCCAAGTCAGGATGGAGGGGAATGTGGAAGTGATGGTGTTCCCATGCGCCTGCTGCCCTTGCCCTGTTAGGTGGTAGAGGTCGCGGGTTTGCGAGGTCATTGCTTTTTGATCAGTCATTTTCCACAACAACTGCACAGTCCACTGTTGGATTGGAATCACCGAACAGCAGAGAAAGAAGTCATTTAACCCATTCTGCCTGTGTCGTGGTCAATCTTCAAAAGTTCTCAGGAGCGCTGATTGCTTGAGGTGACAAGAGCAATGGCATTTTTGTTACCCAGATACATCATGGCACAAGGTGCCCCCCACAAAATGATCATAACTTTCAGCACCTGGTTCCCTCTGGGCTATCAAGCTGGTGCAAATGTGTTGCCTAAAGTGAGCCTGAATTCAGTATTGTATGGACATGGGACATGTACAGTCTGGAATCCTTTCTACAGTTCGCTGCACATAGAACAGGAACAGGCATGCTAAGTAGCTGTGACCCATTGCAACATAGGAGCAGGAGGAGGCCATTCAGCCCCTCCAGCCTGTTCTGCCATTCAGTTAGATCAGGGCTGATCTCTATCACAACTCTATCTATCCGCCTTGGCTCCGTAACCCTTAATATCCTTGCCTAACAAAAATCTATCGCTCTCAGTTTTGAAATTTTCAATCGACCCCCAGCTTCAATCGCTTTTTGTGGGAGAGAGTTGTGGGAGAAAGTTGTGGGAGAGAGTTGGGGTAGAGAGTTGGGGGAGAGAGTTGGGGGAGAGAGTTGGGGGAGAGAGTTGGGGGAAAGAGTTGGGGGAGAGAGTTGGGGGAGAGAATTGGGGGAGAGAGTTGGGGGAGAGAGTTGGGGGAAAGAGTTGGGGGAGAGAGTTGGGGGACAGAGTTGGGGGAAAGAGTTGGGGGAGAGAGTTGGGGGAGAGAGTTGGGGGAGAGAGTTGGGGGAGAGAGTTGGGGGACAGAGTTGGGGGAAAGAGTTGGGGGAGAGAGTTGGGGGAGAGAATTGGGGGAGAGAGTTGGGGGAGAGAGTTGGGGGACAGAGTTGGGGGAAAGAGTTGGGGGAGAGAGTTGGGGGAGAGAATTGGGGGAGAGAGTTGGGGGACAGAGTTGGGGGAGAGAGTTGGGGGAGAGAGTTGGGGGAAAGAGTTGGGGGAAAGAGTTGGGGGAGAGAATTGGGGGAGAGAGTTGGGGGAGAGAGTTGGGGGAGAGAGTTGCCGATTTCGATTGCTCTTTGTGTGAAGAAGATCCTTGGCAGAATCCTTTGAATTAAAGGTTCAGACTTCCTCAAACTTGGATATTTCAGTCAGGTCAGGATCAAACTTTGGATTTGAGATGCAACTAACTGTATTCCTTGCATACAATTAATGTTCCACCCCTTTTACATCCCTTGAGATCGAATGCATGTTGCCTTGCTATTGGGTTCTTGGAATAACATTTCACATGTCCACATCGCTGACGGGTTAATGCCCCCAGTCACAGCAGAATTTCATGGGAATGTGTTTTGCATTCATGCATTAATATCCAATTTCAAGTCCTGTAGCGTTGCTTAGGGCAAACAGTGCCCCAGCTCCCACCCCCAGGTCGCCTCGCTCAGCACATTGATGGAACACTGTAATATATATATATAGCTCCAACCAGTGGGCTACTGTGGTAATGCAGCCATTACTGTTTAGAATAATAAAGAGGGAACAGGTCATCTTACAGGTTCCTGATGTTATCAGCCATATTAGTGCCTTTGTGTTTGTGAGATCATGCAGAAGATATCACATTGGCGACGAAGGATAGGATTTCTGGATAACCTAGCTGAAATTTTTGTTGGTGAATGATTCAACCAACCAACAGAGAGACATTGAGAGCTTCTTTGTTTTGATTAACAGCTAAAAATGCAAGGTAAATTACAAGCACACGTGTCTGAACTGCCAGAGTCCACATGGCTGCGCCAATGGGAATAATAGGGCACTTGGGGGAATTCTATCGTGACTGTAAAAGTTTCAGATACTATGTGGAGCGGCTAGAAATGTTTTTCTCTGCAAATAGTATAATTGAAGTCTCTGATGATGGAAACCATAACCGGAGGGTGTTGGAAAGAAAACGGGCCATTTTCTTAACTGAAGCAGGGCCCGAGGTGTATGAAACCCTGAAATATTTGCTTGTGCCTGTCAAGCCAAAGGACACATCACTTAAGCAGATTCTAACAGCACTACAGTCCTGAGCCCCTGGAAATTACTGAAAGTTAACGTTTCAGAATACGAGATCAATTTACTGATGAATGTATCAGTGAGTATATTGTAGCATTAAAGAAGCTATCCATTCACTGTCATTTCGGAAACTTTCAGGACCGAGCATTGCGTGACCGCTTTGTTTGTGGGATGGAAAATGAAGCGATCAGAACAAAGTTGTTGACAACTCCTAACTTGACTTTTGATTTAGTTTGTCAGACAGCTATGTCAATGGACATGGCCGACCAATATTCCCTACAATTTCGTGCCTGTTCCAGTCGTCAGAAAACCGAGGTGAATCGCCTGCAGATTAAACGTAAAAGGCAGTTGGGCCCCAAGGTCTCAGCAACTGGCAACGGTAACAGAGCATTGAATACGTGCTATCGATGCCTGGGACAACACAGTGCTCAAAGTTCCATATATGCAGGCAGAGTGTTTCTTCTGCAGGAAAACTGGGCATGCCGACTGAAGAGTAAACCAACTTTCAAGGCTATAAAGCCAGAGAGTACATAACATGGAAGAAAAGCAACAGGATGAAGAGATACACATCATCAGGAGCACGAGAGTAACTAACAGCGAATCGAAAAGTATCATCATCCACGTAGATGTTGCAGGAACCAAGATACCCATGGAAATCAACACTGGTGTATCTGTGAGTGTAGTACTGGAATCGCTATACCTTGACAAATTGCGTGATTTCCCATTGGAGAAATCCAAGATGGAGCTGCGAGGCTACTCGGGAGAAAACATTCCTGTGGTTGGTCATATCACCGTACCAGTGAAATACAAGGATCAATTTCAGAGCCTGCCTCTCTTAGTAGTGGCAGGAGACAAGCCTGCCTTACTAGGAAGAAATTGGTTGGGATCACTGAAGCTGGATTGGAGTGAGATTTTCCGTGTTGAAACGAGATTTGTATTGAAGGATGATGTCATCAAGAAGTGTTCTGAGAACCAGGCAGTCCGATCCAAGGCTTCAAGGCGAGTGTCAGGGTACAGAAGGACGCTAGATCGGTATACTGCAAGCCACATTCCGTACCATATGCACTCAAGGAGAAAGTTGAGCAAGAACTCAAAAGACTAGAGACTAAGAACATTATCTCTAAGATAGATCTATGTAATTGGGCTACACCCATTGTTGTTGTACCTACGTCCAATGGTAATTTAAGATTGTGTGGTGATTATAAAGTAACCATAAACCAAGTTCTAGAGGGTAATGTCTCTAATACATTGCCAAATGTAGAAGATTTGTTCACAACACTGACAGGTGGTCAGATCTTCTCAAAGTTAGATCTCACAAATGCCTACTTATAGTTTGAACTAAATGAGGAGTCCAAGTCATGCTTGACTATAAATACTCATCTAGGCCTATATCAATTTAATAGGCTACTGTATGGTGTGTATTCCAAGGGGTGATGAACCAGACTTCGCAAGGCATTGAAGGGGTAGTATGTTATTTAGATGACATACTAATTTCAGCACCAAACAGACAAATCCATAATAACATATTGAATGAAGTCCTCAAATGGCTTGAGAGGCACAGAATACAAGTGACTGCTCGCAAGTGTGAGTTATTTCAAAACTCAGTGGAGTACTTAGGTCACAGAGTAGACAAAGATGGTTTACATCCAACCAAAGGAAGCTGGATGCAATCAGAATTAGGGTCAAGAAGTTCCACAAATACTTGTATGGTCGTAATTTTCCCATAATGGCGTCCCATGGTGTGGCAAAAGTTACATATCGATTTTGCTGAGCTAGAAGGACAACAATTGTTCACTGTGATAGACAGCCATTCGAAGTGGGTCGAGGTGTTTCCAATGTAGAAAATAACAAGTAAAACATTAGACATTTTTCGAAGATTATTTTCTTCATAAGGTTCCACCGTCAAATGGTGCAGCAGAGCGCACTGTACAAATTGTAAAACGTGCCCTCATCAAACAGATGTTGGATCCAAATCCAAAGAAATGACTGTTGTCATTGGACCACAAATTGGTAATTTTCTAATTATGTATCGTAATACTCCTCATACAACTATTGGTAGAATACCAACAGAGTTGTTTCTCAAACAACAGCCATGAACCAGATTCTCGTTGTTAAAACCAAACTTGGCACAGTCCGTAGAAGAGAAACAATTAAGACAGAAAGAGAATCATGATAGAGGTAGAGTAAAAGAGATGTGTGAAATTAAATCTGAAGGAAAGAGTGAAGAGCCATCATCATAAATGGTTAACGTGGTTACCAGGAAGAGTGGTGAAGATATGTGGTCCTCGCACATATTTGGTCAAGATGCTTAATCATAGATAGGTTAGGTTTGTTCACATTGATCATATTTTACCAACAGATGTGGAAGGAGTTGAAATTTGGAAAGATTCGATTATTTCTGACTCATCAGATAGTCTTATTACAAGTAAAGCACCAGTAGCAAATCCTACATCAGATGTACTGGAAACAAGTCCAAGAGAAAGTTAGAATTTAAGTCTGAGTCCGAGTCAGGCAGACAAACAGTCTGAAGTTGCAGAGAGTCAAAATGTAGATCAAGGGCATCCCTTGGATGAAAACTTTCCTCAGGATCAGCCCAGAATGAGTTTAAGTTCGACACCATGTTTCGAAGGTTCTGTTCGAGAGTGAAGGTATCCTCTTCGAAACAGAAAACCAGTGGTTAAGCTTGATTTGTAAATATGGCAAAATAAGTCCATATCTTTTGTTATGTATAAACATGCACGTTATGTATAATGATTGTTTGTTATAATTACTTCTTCATTAAGGAGGGAGAAGTGTAATATATGTAGCTCCACCCAGTGGACTACTGTGGTAATGCAGCCATTGCTGTTCACAACAATAAAGAGGGAACAAGTCACCTGACAGGTTTCTAAAGTTATCAGCCATCTTAGATCCTGTGTGTTTGTGAGGTCGTACAGAAGATATCACAAACTTGACAGGCAGATATTTAATATTCAGTGGTGTTTCCAGCTCGGTACCTCTCTGTGTGTGATCTCACTCCAGGATTGCTGTTCTGTGATTGGTTTACTCAGGTACAGTCAACTTCAGATTGGATTGAAGTTGCCAGAAAACTCCGATGTTTGTCTTCCAGCCACCTCTACATCAAATTTTGTCACACCTCATTTTCCGATCAAGTAATGTACCTCTGACTCTAATATCCCTGTAACTGTAGGAGGGGGACTCAGAGACTGGTGGAACAAAGGCCCAACTGCTTGAGAACAGATCCTTTCAATCCAATGAGTATTAACAATGAGTAGATCAACTTCTAAGGCTATGACCTGAGGATTTGAGTCTAATTATATCGCCATCATAGGCAGTCCCTCAAAATTGAGGAAGACTTGCTTCCACTCTAAAAGTGAATTCTTAGGTGACTGAACAGTCCAATACAGGAATTACAGTCGCTGTCTCAGAATACCAAAGGGCAGAAAACACTAGTGGGAATTGTGTACAGACCACCAAACAGTAGTAGTAAGGTTGGGGACAGCATCAAACGAGAAATAAGGGATGCATGCAATAAAGGTACAGCAGTTATCATGGGTGACTTTAATCTACATATTGATTGGGCGACCCAAATTGGTAGCAATGCGGTGGAGGAGGATTTCCTGGAGTGTATTAGGGATGGTTTTCTAGACCAATATGTTGAGGAACCAACCAGGGAGCTGGCCATCTTAGATTGGGTGATGTGTAGCGAGAAAGGACTAATTAGCAATCTTATTGTGCGAGACCCCTTGGGGAAGAGTGACCATAACATGGTAGAATTCTTTATTAGGATGAAGCGTGACACAGTTAATTCAGAAACTAGGGTCCTGAACTTAAGGAAAGGTAACTTCGATGGTTTGAGGCGTGAATTGGCTAGAGTAGACTGGCAAATGATACTTAAAGGGTTGACGGTGGATAGGCAATGGCAAACATTTAAAGATCACATGGATGAACTTCAGCAATTGTACATCCCTGTCTGGAATAAAATAAAATGGAGAAGGTGGCTCAACCGTGGCTAACAAGGGAAGTGAAGGATAGTGTTAAATCCATGTAAGAGGCATATAAATTGGCCAGAAAAAGCAGCAAACCTGAGGACGGGGAGAAATTTAGAATTCAGCAGAGGAGGACAAAGGGTTTAATTAAGAGGGGGGATAATAGAGTTCGAGAAGAAGCTTGCCGGGAACATTAAAAAACTGACTGCAAAAGCTTCTATAGATATGTGAAGAGAAAAAGATTAGTGAAGACAAACGTAGGTCCCTTGGTGAATTTATGATGGGGAACAAAGAAATGGCAGACCAATTGAACAAATACTTTGGTTCTGTCTTCACGAAGGAAGACACAAATAACCTTCCGAAAGTAGTAGGGGATCGAGGGTCTAGTGAGAAGGAGGAACTGAAGGATATCCTTATTAGGCGGGAAATTGTGTTAGGGAAATTGATGGGATTGAAGGCCAATAAATCCCTGGGGCCTGATAGTCTGCATCCCCGAGTACTTAAGGAAGTGGCCCTAGAAATAGTGACTGCATTGGTGATCATTTTCCAGCAGTCTATCGACTCGGGATCAGTTCCTATGGACTGGAGGGTAGCTAATGTAACACCACTTTTTAAAAAGGGAGGGCGAGAGAAAGCGGGTAATTATAGACCGGTTAGCCTGATAACAGTGATGGGGAAAATGTTGGAATCAATTATTAAGGATGAAATAGCAGCGCATTTCGAAAGCAGTGACAGGATCGGTATGTCAGCATGGATTTATGAAGGGGAAATCATGCTTGACAAATCTTCTGGAATTTTTTGAGGATGTAACAAGTCGAGTCGACAAGGGAGAACCAGTGGATGTGGTGTATTTGGACTTTCAAAAGGTTTTTGACAAGGTCCCACAGAAGAGATTGGTGTGCAAAATCAAAGTACATGGTATTGGGGGTAATATACTTACATGGATAGAGGACTGGTTGGCAGACAGGAAGCAGAGAGTCGGGATACACGGGTCCTTTTCAGAATTGCAGGCAGTGACTAGTGGAGTGCCGCAGGGCTCAGTGCTGGGACCCCAGCTATTTACAATATACATCAATGATTTGGATGAAGGAATTGAGTGTAATATCTCCAAGTTTGCAGTGACACTAAATTGGGTGGCGGTGTGAGCTGTGAGGAGGACGCTAAGAGGCAGCAGGGTGACTTAGACAGGTTAGATGAGTGGGCAAATGCATGGCAGATGCAGTATAATGTGGATAAATGTGAGGTTATCCATTTTGGGGGCAAAAACGCGAAGACGGAATATTATCTGAATGGTGGCAGATTAGGAAAAGGGGAGGTGCCACAAGACCTGGGTGTCATGGTTCATTAGTCATTGAAAGTTGACATACAGGTACGGCAGGCGGTGAAGAAGGCAAATGGTATGTTGGCCTTCATAGCTAGGGGATTTGAGTATAGGAGCAGGGAAGTCTTACTGCAGTTGTACAGGGCCTTGGTGAGGCCTCACCTGGAATATTGTGTTCAATTTTGGTCTCCTAATCTGAGGAAGGACGTTCTTGCTATTAAGGGAGTGCAGCGAAGGTTCACCAGACTGATTCCCGGGATGGCAGGACTGACATATGAGGAGAGACTTGGATCAACTGGGCCTTTATACATTGGAGTTTAGAAGGATGAGAGGGGATCTCATAGAAACATATAAAATTCTGACAGGACTGGACAGGTTAGATGCGGGAAGAATGTTCCCGATGTTGGGGAAGTCCAGAACCAGGGGACACAGTCTTAGGATAAGGGTAGGCCATTTAGGACCGAGATGAGGAGAAACTTCTTCACTCAGAGAATTGTTAACCTATGGAATTCCCTGTCGCAGAGAGTTGTTGATGCCAGTTCATTGGATATATTCAAGAGGGAGTTAGATATGGCCCTTACGGCTAAAGGGATCAAGGAGTATGGAGAGAAAGCAGGATAGGGGTACTGAGGGAATGATCAGCCATGATCTTATTGAATGGTGGTGCAGGCTCGAAGGGCTGAATGGCCTACTCCTGCACCTATTTTTTATGTTTCTATGTCACAGGTGGGACGACAGTGGTTGAAGGAAAGAGTGGGTGGGGAGTCTGGTTTGCCGCACGCTCCTTCCGCTGCCTGCGCTTGATTTCTACATACTCTTGGTGATGAGACTCGAGGTGCTCAGCGCCCTCCCGGATGCACTTCCTCCATTTAGGGCGGTCTTTGGCCAGGGACTCCCAGGTGTCAGTGGGGATGTTGCATTTTATCAAGGAGACTTTGAGAGTGTCCTTGAAACATTTCCTCTGCCCACCTGGGGCTCGTTTGCCATGTAGGAGTTCCAAGTAGAGTGCTTGCTTTGGGAGTCTTGTGTCAGGCATGTGGATAATGTGGCCCACCCAGCAGAGCTGGTCGAGTGTGGTCAGTGCTTCGATGCTGGGGATGTTGGCCTGATCAAGGACGCTAACGTTGGTGCGTCTGTCCTCCAGGGGATTTGCAGGATCTTGTGGAGACATCGTTGGGGGTATCTCTCCAGTGATGTGAGGTGTCTACTGTACATGGTCCATGTCTCTGAGCCATACAGGAGGGCGGGTATTACTACAGCCCTGTAGACCATGAGCTTGGTGCCAGATTTGAGGTCCTGAACTTCGAACACTCTTTTTGATGTGGAAGCAAGTCATCCTTGACTCGAGGGACTGCCTATGATGATGATGAAATGTTGGTCAGGATACCGGGAAAAATTCATCTTATTTGGAATGGTGCCACGGGATCTTGTACGTCCGCTTGATATGACGTTAGGGAGACCAATGTTTGCTGCACATTAACACCAGAACACTTTGCCTTCGTTGATCGCCGTTGCATCCCTCCATTAGCAGAACCCAAGCGGGGCCCTGACACTCTCCGAGCTGGGAACAATTACTGAGGTTACAGAGTACGTGGAGGATTAAAGATTGATTGGAGGTGATTGTCACCTTTGGTGGCTGGGCGGTAATCTAGCGGTGTGCGTTGGAACCCACCCGGTCTTCACTGTGCCGAAGTCATCGGGCAGGCCCTACAATAGCCCCAAGTTTCGACATGATTTGCTCCTGATTTTTAGGAGCAACTGGTGTAGAACGGAGTATCTTAGAATTTGGAATTCTCGCCATTTAGTTTGCTCCAGTTCTAGTCAGTTAGAACAGTTTCACTTTGGAACAGAATTTTTTTTTCAAAAGGGGGCGTGTCCAGCCACTTACGCCTGTTTTCAAAGTTTCGGCAGTGAAAACTTACTCCAAACTAACTTAGAATGGAGTAAGTGAAGATCTTTGTACGCTCGAAAAAACCTTGTCTACACTTTAGAAAATCAGGCGTAGGAAATGGTGGGGGGGGCGGGGTTTAAAGGGAAGCTTACAAACATTAAACTCTTCAGTTTTACAAATAAAGAGCCATCATCAATAATAAATGATAAAAACATCAATAAATCAACCAATAAATCAATCAAAAAAAATTAATAAGAAATAATTTTTAAAAAAATCAATAAATAAAACATTTTCTACTTACCGACTGCAGCACCAGGAGCCCTCCAACAGCATGCTGGGATTCCCCGCCCTCCCCCCCCCCCCCAGTGTGTCTCTGTCAGTGTCTCTATCTCTCTGTCTGTCTGTGTGTGTCTCTCATTCTCTGTCTGTCAGTGTCTGTGTTTCTGACAGCGAGGAGAGGGAGAGGAGGGGGGTAGAGGGAGAGAGGGGGGGAGCAGAGGGAGGGAAGGGGGAGGGATGGGGGAGAAGGGGGAGAAGGGGAGGGGGGAGAAGGGGGGGAGAAGGGGGGGAGGGGGAGGGGGAGAAGTGGGGGAGAAGGGGGAGGGGGAGGAGGAGAAGGGGGGAGGAGAAGGGGAGATGGGGGGAAGGAGAAGGGGAGATGGGGGGAAGGAGAAGGGGTGGGGAAAGGAGAAGGGGGGGGGAAGGAGACGGGGGGAAAGGAGAAGGGGGGGAAAGGGAGAAGGGGGAGGGAGGCTGAACGGGCCGGGCCCGGCAGGGCCCAAGACTTCGGGCAGAGCCCGTCCCCAGCACCAGATTTACAGATAGGTGGCGTTGGGTCGGGTCGGGGGGAGCGTGGGTCGGGGGGGGGGGTGGTGGGAGGGAGGTCGGTTCGGTTTGGGTCCGGGGGAGGGAGGGAGAGAGAGGTCAGGTCGGGTCCAGTCGTGGGGGGGAAGCGGGAGTCGGGTCGGATCCAGTCCGAGGGGTCGGGGTCGGGTCCGGTCCAGGGGCGGGGGGGGGCGGGGGGGGGGAAGCGGGAGTCGGGTCGGGAGGAAGCAGGAGCTGGCCATGGGAGGAGCCTTATTCACGCAGCCCCAGTGAGGCCATTCGGCCAGGGCTAGGGGCTGCGTGCTTCGGCCCCTCCCACACAGTTTTGGGCGCCTGGAGCTACTGCACATGCGCGCCCACTGTAGCGCGCATGTGCAGAGGTCCCGGCACTGTTTTCAGCGCAGGGACCTGGCTCCGCCCCCTACTGCTCGTGCTGCGCTGCGCCGAACTGCAAACGACCTGCAGGGAGCTGGAGAATCTGGAAGTTTTTTTTAGGTGCACTTTGTGGCGCGAAAAACGGGCGTCCAGGTCGGGACTGCGCCATTTTAGTAGCGGCTCGAAACTTGGGCCCAACGTGTGGGCGATTTGCTCTGCTCGATTACCGCCCAATGCGGTGAAGGTGAATCTCACCCCCGCCCTCATCATCTTGAGTCAGGCAAGCTGTATCAGCACATTACTGCACAAGCATCTCTTGTCTTACATACTTAGTAAACCTGGCACAGAAGGAGGCCATTCAGCCCATCGTGCCTGTGCCGGCTCTTTGAAAGAGCTATCCATTTAGTGCCACTCCCTAGCCCTTTCCCCATAACAATACAACTTGTATTTATATAGCACCTTTAACACAGTAAAATATCCCAAGGCACTTCACAGGAGTATCCCAAAGCACTTTACAGCCAATGAAGCACTTCTCAAGTGTAGTCACCGCTGTAATGTAACAACTTACATTAAACGTGGCAGCCAATTTGCAAACAGCAAGGTCCCACAAACAGCAATTTTGGTTTATAACCTGGTAATGTGTGTCTAGTGGAATTAGTTGCGGGATAAATATTGGGCAGCACACTGGGGTGATCTCCCATACTCTTCTTCGAAATAGTGCCAGTGGATCTTTTACCTTCACCTGAGAGGGCAGACGGGACCTCGGTTTAATGTCTCATCTGACAGTACAGCACTCCCTCAGCACTGCACTGAAGCATCTGCCGAGATTATTGTGTTCAAATCTTTGGAATGGAACATGAACCCGCAACCTTCTGATTCATAGACAAGAATGCTACCCACTGATCCGTGGCCGACTCCAG
Organism: Pristiophorus japonicus; assembly: GCF_044704955.1. Lineage (NCBI taxonomy): Eukaryota > Metazoa > Chordata > Chondrichthyes > Pristiophoridae > Pristiophorus > Pristiophorus japonicus. Next base: position 108,257,577 of record NC_091991.1, on the reverse strand, counting down.
GTTTTGTGTAGTGTGGAACCATGTTGTAGCAAGCTTGCTAGGGGCCAATATTCTCATTACCTTAGATACCCTGAACAGCATCAAAGTATTTAATCATCCTCAGCGCTACTAACTCACAACTCACTTGCCTATTACAATCAACTGGCATAAATCTCCCATCTTTTTTCAGTCAGGAAAAATATATCCTTTCCAGGCTGTCTCAGGAGTGTATCATGAGGAAGTGATGAAAGAAATTGCGGAGGTACAGACCATAATATTCCAATCCTCCTTGGATACAGGATTGGCTAAGTGGCAGGAAACAGAGAGTAATGGTGAACGGTTGTTTCTCGGACTGGAGGAAGGTATACAGTCGTGTTCCCCAGGGCTCGGTACTGGGACCACTGCTTTTCTTGATATATGTTAATGACTTAGACTTGGGTGTACAGGGCACAATTTCAAAATCTGCAGATGACACCAAACACGACAGGCTGGTGGAATGGGCGGACACGTGGCAGATGACATTTAATGCAAAAAAATGCGATAGGATACTGTTGTGTATCTGTAAAGCTTGCACTCCCATGTTCCGCCACCAGGGAGCTCATCCCCTGAAGTCCCAAGGGATCCCAGCATCCCTTGGGAGTACTGTATATAAGCCGGCCCCTAAGGCCTGTTCCTCACTCTGGAGTGTCTTATTAAAGACTGAGATCACTGTTACTTTAACCTCCCTGTGTGCAGCCTCATCTGTGTTAGGAACACACTAACTGGCGACGAGAATATGAATCCAACGCAAAGATGCAGCAAACTGTGGGTATCCTGGAGAAGTTCTCGGAGGGTGAGGACTGGGAAGCCTATGTCGAACGGCTAGACCAGTATTTTGTAGCCAACGAGCTGGACGGAGAAGGAAGCGCTGCAAAAAGGAGAGTGGTCCTCCTCACAGTCTGCGGGGCACCGACCTACAGCCTCATGAAGAATCTTCTGGATCTGGTGAAACCCACAGATAAGTCGTATGAGGAGCTGTGTACACTGGTTCGGGAGCATCTTAACCCGAGGGAGAGCGTGCTGATGGCGAGGTACCGGTTCTACATGTGCCAGCGATCTGAAGGTCAGGAAGTGGTGAGCTACGTCGCCGAGCTAAGGCGACTTGCAGGACAATGTGAGTTTGATGGCTACCTGGAGCAAATGCTCAGAGACTTTTTTGTTCTGGGCATTGGCCACGAGACCATCCTTCGAAAACTTTTGACTGTAGAGACACCGACCCTCAGTAAGGCCATTACGATAGCACAGGCGTTTATGTCCACCAGTGATAACACCAAACAAATCTCTCAGCACACAATTGCTAGCAATGCTCATAAATTAACTGGAACTGTGTTTGCGAGCAGAAATGTACAGGGCAGAACCCACGATTCTGCAACTGCCAGCAGGCCTCAGGTGACCCAGATGAGTCAGAGTCCCCAACAAACGATGAATGCAATGCAATTCACACCTTGTTGGTGTTGTGGAGGCTTCATTCAGCCTATTCATGACGCTTCAAAGGGTATGTTTGCAAGGGCTGTGGAACAATGGGGCACCTCCAACGAGCTTGCAAACGAGCTGCAAGTTCTGCAAAACCTGCTAACCACCACGTGGCAGAGGAAGATCGGTCCATGGTGGATCAAAACAATTTCGAGCCTCAGAGAGAGGAGGCAGATGCTGAAGTATACAGGGTGCACACATTTTTAACGAAATGTCCACCTATAATGCTAAACGTAAAATTGAATAGCTTACCCGTAGCCATGGAACTGGACACTGGCGCTAGCCAATCCATCATGAGTAACAAGATGTTTGAGAGACTGTGGTGCAATAAGGCATTCAGACCAGCCCTGAGCCCCATCCACACGAAACTGAGAACGTACACCAAAGAGCTTATCACTGTCCTGGGCAGCACCATGGTCAAGGTCACCTACGAGGGCACGGTGCATGAACTGCCACTTTGGATTCTCCCGGGCAATGGCCCCACACTGCTTGGAAGGAGCTGGCTGGGCAAAATCCACTGGAACTGGGATGACATCCGAGCACTATCACATGTCGATGAGGCCTCATGTACCCAGGTTCTTAACAAATTTCCTTCCCTTTTTGAGCCAGGCATTGGAAACTTTTCCAAGGTGAAGGTGTGGATCCACTTGGTCCCAGAGGCACGACCCATTCACCACAAGGCGCGAGCGGTACCTCACATGATGAGGGAGAGAGTGGAAATCGAGCTGGACAGGCTGCAACGCGAGGGCATTATCTCCCCAGTGGAATTCATTGAGTGGGCCAGCCTGATTGTTCCAGTACTCAAAAGTGATGGCACGTTCAGGATTTGCGACGATTATAAAGTAACTATTAATCGTTTCTCGCTACAGGACCAATACCCGCTACCTAAAGCAGACGACCTATTTGCAATGCTGGCAGGAGGCAAGACGTTCACCAAGCTCGACCTGACTTCGGCCTACATGACGCAGGAGCTGGAGGAGTCTTCGAAAAGGGCCTCACCTGTATCAACACGCACAAGGGACTGTTCATCTACAACAGATGCCCGTTTGGAATTCGGTCAGCTGCAGCGATCTTCCAGAGAAACATGGAGAGCCGACTCAAGTCGGTACCACACACGGTGGTCTTTCAGGACGACATTTTGGTCATGGGTCGGGACACCATCGAGCACCTACAAAATCTGGAGGAGGTCCTCCAGCGACTGGATCGCTTAGGGCTGCGACTGAAGAGGTCGGAATGCGTCTTCATGACAACAGAAGAGGAGTTTTTGGGGAGAAAGATCACGGCGGACGGCATTCGGCCCACAGACGCCAAGACAGAGGCTATCAGGAACTCGCCCAGGCCACAGAACGTCACGGAGCTGCGGTCGTTCCTGGGACTTCTCAACTATTTTGGTCACTTCCTACCGGGGTTAAGCACCCTTTTAGAGCTCCTACATGTGTTATTGTGCAAGGTGAGAACTGGGTATGGGGAAAAAAACAAGTAATTGCTTTTGAGAAAGCCAGAAACATTTTATGCTCCAACAAGCTGCTTGTATTGTATAACCAGTGTAAAAAACTTGCGCTAGCATGTGACGTGTCGTCGTACGGAGTCGGGTGTGTATTACAACAAGCTAACGTTGCGGGGAAGTTGCAACCTGTCGCCTATGCTTCCAGTAGCTTGTCTAAGGCCAAGAGGGCCTACAGCATGATTGAGAAAGAGGCATTAGCGTGTGTGAAGAAAATGCATCAGTACCTGTTTGGCCTCAGATTTGAGCTGGAAACCGATCATAAGCCCCTCATATCCCTGTTTGCTGAAAACAAGGGGATAAATACTCATGCCTCAGCCCACATACAAAGGTGGGCACTCACGCTATAAGCGTATAACTATACCATCCGCCACAGGCCAGGCACCGAGAACTGTGTGGATGCTCTCAGTCGGCTACCATTGCCCACCACGGGGGTGGAAATGGCACAGCCTGCAAACTTGTTGATAGTGGCGCAGCCCGCAGACTTGTTGATGGTCATGGAAGCATTTGAAAATGATAAATCACCTGTCACGGCCCGCCAGATTAGGACTTGGACCAGCCAAGATCCTCTGCTGTCCCTAGTAAAAAACTGTGTACAGCATGGGAGATGGGCCAGCATCCCCGTTGAAATGCAAGAGCTAATCAAGCCGTTCCAGCGGCGAAAGGACGAGCTGTCCATTCAGGCAGACTGCCTGTTGTGGGGTAACCGCGTAGTGCTACCAAAAAAGGGCAGGGAGACGTTCATCTCAGATCTCCACAGCACACACCTGGGTATAGTAATAATGAAAGCGATAGCCAGATCCCATGTGTGGTGGCCCGGTATCGACTCTGACTTATAGTCCAGTGTACGGCAATGCAGCGTATGTGTTCAGTTGAGCAACGCGTCCAGAGAGGCACCACTGAGTTTGTGGTCCTGGCCCTCCAGACCATGGTCGAGGATCCATGTCGACTATGCGGGCCCGTTTCTCGGTAAAATGTTCCTGGTGGTGGTGGATGCTTTTTCAAAATGGATTGAATGTGAAATAATGTCGGGAAGCACCGCCATCGCCACCATTGAAAGCCTGAGGGCCATGTTTGCCACCCACGGCCTGCCTGACATACTGGTCAGTGACAACGGGCCATGTTTCACCAGTGCCGAATTTAAAGAATTCATGACCCACAATGGGATCAAACATGTCACCTCGGCCCCATTTAAACTAGTCTCCAATGGGCAGGCAGAGCGGGCAGTACAAACCATCAAACAGAGCCTTAAACGAGGCACAGAAGGTTCACTCCAAATCCGCCTGTCCCGAGTACTGCTCAGCTACCACACAAGACCCCACTCGCTCACAGGGGTGCCCCCGGCTGAGCTACTCATGAAAAGGACACTTAAAACCAGACTCCCACTGGTTCACCCCAACCTGCATGATCAGGTAGAGAGCAGGCGGCAGCAACAAAATGTAAATGGTGGTCGCACCACTGTGTCACGGGAAATTGATCTGAATGACCCTGTGTATGTGTTAAACTATGGACATGGTCCCAAGTGGATCGCGGGCACGGTGATAGCTAAAGAAGGGAATAAGGTGTTTGTAGTCAAACTAGACAATGGACAAATTTGCAGAAAGCACCTGGACCAAACGAGGCTGCGGTTCACAGACTGCCCTGAACAACCCACAGCAGATATCACCTTTTTCGAGCCCACAACACACACCCAAATGATCAACGACACCACGCTGGACTCGGAAATCGAACCCATCACGCCCAACAGCCCAGCAAGGCCAGGCTCACCCAGCAGCCCTGCAGGGCCAACAACACGCCAGCCCAGCGAGGGCACAGCCAACACACCAGAACAGACATTTGTACCGAGGCGGTCCACCAGGGAAAGAAGGGCTCTCGACCGACTCACCTTGTAAATGGTTTTCACTTTGACTTTGGGGGGGGAGTGATGTTGTGTATCTGTAAAGCATGCACTCCCATGTTCCACCACCAGGGAGAGCATCCCCTGAAGTCCCAAGGGATCCCAGCATCCCTTGGGAGCACTGTATATAAGCCGGCCCCTAAGGCCTGTTCCTCACTCTGGAGTGTCTTAATAAAGACTGAGGTCACGGTTACTTTAACCTCCCTGTGTGCAGCCTCATCTGTGTTAGGAACACAATCGATACATTTGGGTAGAAAGAATGAGGAGAGGCAATATATATTAAAGGGTACAATCCTGAACGGGGTGCAGGAACAGAGAGACCTGCGGGTATATGTGCACAAATCGTTGAAGGTTGAGAAGGCGGTTACAAAAGCTTACGGGAAACTGGGCTTCATGAATAGAGGCATAGAGTACAAAAGTGTGGAAATTATGATGAAGCTGTAAAAAACACTGGTTCGGCCTCAGCTGGAGTATTGTGTCCAATTCTGGGTCCCGCACTTTAGGAAGGATGTGAAGAGGGTGCAGAAAAGATTGATGAGAATGATTCCAGGGATGAGGGACTTCAGTGACGTAGATAGACTGGAGAAGCTGAGGGGTCTGGACGGAGTAGATCGAGAGAAACTGTTCCCATTGGGGAAGGGTCGAGAACCAGAGGACACAGATTTAAGATGATTGGCAGAAGAACCAAAGGCGACACGAGGAAACACTATTTACGCAGCGAGTGGTTCGGGTCTGGAATGCACTGCCCGAAAGGGTGGTGGAGGCAGACTCAATCGTGGCTTTCAAAAGGGAATTGGAGAAGTACCTGAAGGAAAAAAAAATTGCCGAGCTGGAGGGAAAGGACGGGGGAGCGGGACTGGCTGAGGTGCTCTTAGAAGAAAGAAAGAAGGAAAGACTTGGATTTATATAGCGCCTTTCACGACCACTGGATGTCTTAAAGTGCTTTACAGCCAATGAAATACTTTTGAAGTGTAGTCCCTGTTGTAATGTAGGAAACACGGCAGCCAATTTGCGCACAGCAAGCTCCCACAAACAGCAATGTGCTGATGACCAGAAAATCTGTTTTTTTGTTATGTTGATTGAGGGATAAATATTGGCCAGGACACTGGGGATAACTCCCCTGCTCTTCTTTGAAATAGTGCCATGGGATCTTTTACATCCACCTGAGAGGGCAGAAGGGGCCTCGGTTTAACGTCTCATCTGAAAGATGGCACCTCCGACAGTGCAGCACTCCCTCAGCACTGCACTGAAGAACGCCAGCACGGGTTTGACGGACTGAATGGTCTTCTTCTGTGCTGTAAATATTCTATGATTCTACATCAGTGCTCCTCCAATTCTGCTCTCTTGAGTATCCCTGATTATAATTGCGCAACCATTGGTGGCCGTGCCTTCAGCTGCCCAAGCTCTGGAATTCCCTCCCTAAACCTCTCCAACTCTCTACCTCTTTTTCCTCCATTAAGAAGCTCCTTAAAACTTACTGTTGTGTAGGCATGCCTGTTCACTGTGTGATGTCTGTAACACTGTCATGCAACATTGAATGTACCCTTGTACTGTACACACCTTACCGGTACACTAGAGGATGCTGTTGCTGGAGACGCAGGGGTTGCCTGCACACGGCAGATAACCCAGTATAAAAAGGAACACACAGCTTGTTGTCAGCACTCAGGAGCTGCTAATAAAGGACTGCAGGTCTGCACAGTTAAAGCACCATACCCTGCCTCGTGGAGTCATTACTAAAGGTGCCTACATACACTACACTTACCTTTTGGACCAAGGTTTTGGTCACCTGCCCTAATATCTCCTTAAATAGAAACAGAAAATACTGGAAATACTCAACAGGTCAGGCAGCATCTGTGGAGAGAGAAACAGAGTTAACGTCTCAGGTCAATGTCTCTTCGTCAGAACTGGAAAAAGTTTGAGATCTAACAGATTTTTAGCAAGTGCCGGGGTGGGTGCAGGTTCTAAAATCTCCTTTTGCGGCTCGGAGTCAAATTCTGTGTGATAACACTCTTGTGAGGTGCCTAGGGAAGTTGGAGACGCTATATAAATGCAAGTGGCTGTTGGCGTTTGGAGGATCAGTCACATTCGACAGACTTGCCCATTAGGCACGAGTATCTTTGAGTTTCGAGCGGATGTGTCAGTGGCCTTCAACAGACCTAAACCGAGGCTGACAAGCCAAATGATTGCAGGAGCCTCATAATTAAAATACATCTGAAAGCATTACAATCTCGTCGAGATCCCTTATTACTGTAGAATTTAGCAGCAATGCCAATAAAAATAAATTAAACGCATCATTTGTTCTCTATTTTCCAATTGCAATACAATGAGTCCGCATAACTGTAAAACTCTCCCGAAAAACCGCACAGCATTTTCACATTATGAAAGAGGAGAACATAGAAGGAGGCCATTGGGCCCATCGAGCCTGTGCCGGCTCTTTGAGAGAGCGATCCAGTTAGTCCCACTCCTCCCTGTCCTTTCCCCACAGCCTGGCCAATTTCCCTTTTTTAAGTATTTATCCAACTCCCTTCTGAAAGTTACTATTGAATCTGCTCCCACAGGAGCATCCAGTCATGCCCCGGTGACTGCCCCCAAAGGAAGTGGAGTGTGGGAAATTGCGCTCCGCTTCCATTGAGGGGTGGTTAGCCAATCTGCGGCGGGAGCAGGACTTCCACGCTGGGGGCTAAAATTCCCGGCCCCAGAAGGTTGCCGCCCCCAAGATGGGAGCCTCTGTAGGGAGGCAGAGGGAAGTGGAGGGGAGATGGGGGCGGGGGATGGAGGGGAGAGTGGTGGAGGTGGGGGGCGGAGAAACCCAGGGCGGGGGACGGGAGGGGCCACATTGCAGCGGAGGTCTGGAGGGGCGAAGTGTGTTGGAGGGGCGGGCCTGGGGGCTCTGTGCGGGGAGTGTTCAGAGTGGGGTGGACGGGTTGACTGCGCAGATGGCGGTTGGTGGATGTGGTGTGGTTGGCATCGCGGGGGCGTGGCTCCGGGGTGGCCGGGGCTGGGGGCTCGACATCCGGGGGTGTTCGGCATTTGGGAAGGATTCTGATGGGACGGGGCGGGTTGGGTGCGGGGGGAGTGTTCCCGGTGTTGGGTGGGTCCGGAGCCGGGGGGGGGAGGTGGGGTGGGGGCAAGGTCTTGGGATGGGTGGTGGGCTGCTTGGGGCTGGGAGTTGTTGGCCTGTGGGGTTCCCTGCCGCGGAGAGTTGTTGATGCCGGTTCATTGGATGTGTTCGGGAGGGAGTTGGATGTGGTCCTTGCGGCTGGGGGGGGGGTCGGGGGGTGTGGAGGGGGCGTGGCGAGGAGGGGGCTGCTGGGGTGGGTGATCAGCCATGATCTTGTTGAATGGTGGTGCAGGCTCGAAGGGCCAAATGGCCTACTCCTGCACCTATTTTCTATGTTTCTATGTTTCTATGTCCTTTCAGGCCGCGCGTTCCCGATCACAACAACTCGCTGCGTAAAAACATTCTCCTCATCTCCCCTCTGAATTTTTATGCCAATTATCTTAAATCTGTGTCCTCTGGTTACCGAGCCTTCCTGCCACTTGAAAAAATTTCTCCCGATATTTTTTAATGTTGCTTTAAATACTCTGCTACAAGCGGACAAGGTGGGTTATGCCCCTTGGTGGATGCTGCCCCTATTCGTGAAGACAACGCTTCCTGCTATTGTTGCAAACATTTCCAGGTGACACCACATTATCATACATCAACTATAGTAGACAATGAGAAAGACCGGCGCACCGTGGCTGCAGTGTGTACCATCTACAAGATACACTGCAGCAACTCACCAAACCCACGACCTCTACCACCTAGAAGGACAAGGGCAGCAGGTGCATGGGAACACCACCACCTCCATGTTCCCCCTCAGAGTCACACACCATTCCAACTTGGAAATATATTGGCCGTTCCTTCATCGTCGCTGGGTCAAAATCCTGGAACTCCCTCCGTAACAGCACTGTGGAAGTACCTTCACCACACGGACTGCAGCGGTTCAAGAAGGTGGATTACCATTATCCTGGCAAACCTGTCCCACTCTCCCTTACCCTCAGTGACTGTCTGTCCCACCTGTGACAGAGACTGTGGTTCTCGTATTGGACTGTTCAACCACCTAAGGACTCATTCTAAGAGTGGAAGCAAGTCTTCCTCGATTCCGAGGGACTGCCTATGATGATGTTGATGATCTGAAGGGCAATTAGGGACGGGCGATAAATGCTGGCCTTGTCAGCGCCCCCCCACATCCCATGAATGTGTATTTGGTACGGATTGAGAGAATGAAGGCCATAGGCAGAGGAACAGAAGGCCAGCAGAGAACCTCACACCGCACTCTGACTGTCACTCCTGTGTCTCTGTCACTGCTCTGTTTGGGAGCCCGGGGTGACAACTTCATAAATCCAGCCCTATTGAATAATGAAAGAGCACATTGCTAGGCTGCTGAAACATGCTGCCTGGTTTCTGGGCTCTTCGAGCAGACCAACTCCGATGAATAATTTAAAAGCATATTAAGGGACAGATGTAACGACCTCAGCACTCCATGGGTCATTCTATGGGTCTTACGGGCTAGAATAGACTTTCCCCAAAGCCCCTCACAGCCCAGTTGCTGCCCAGAAACACCGCTAAGGTTCTGCAATTTTCCATAAATAAGGTGAGAAATATCAGCCGGCGAGAAAATGGATCTTGTACCAGGATTCTCGGCAGCTTCTTGGTGGTTAAAGCTGAAACTAGGGAAAATGGGTAGTTCTTACTGGAATGGACAGTAAGTACTTAAAATTTAGTCCAGGCCTAGGGAGGGGGAAAACGCAAAACATATTTTTTCACTTAAAAAAAAGTTAAAAACATTCTCAAGATAATTTTAAAAGTAATCGCTGTTTTAGATTTTTTTAAATAATGCTAAAAAAACCTTTAACTTACCTTTCTTTGCCAGGTACTCACTGACCGCCCTGTTTCAGGCTGCTTCCCGTGGGTGGTTTCCATGGCAATGTGTACGGGCCCCCATCGAGGCCAAACTTCGATCCTGGTGCTTGTCTCGGCGGTGCACGCAGATGCACGCGGGGGGGGGTTTGCTCCCCGCGGTTGTTGCGAAATGTGGGTGGTTCTATTTAAAAAGTAAGGGGGAAACTTTTGCCGGGCAATTTTTCTCCCAAAAACAGGTGTACCGCCGAGAAAACTGCCGAAAATGGAGGCGAAAGTCTCCCCCACAGTGTTTCAGCGTTGCTCTAGAGATCCTATAACTCTCCTGGGAGGATAGACACACCGTTAGCGTCCTCGACCGGGCCAACATTCCCAGCACTGAAGCACTGACCACACTTGATCAGCTCCGCTGGGCAGGCCACATTGTTCGCATGCCTGACGCGAGACTCCCAAAGCAAACACTCCACTCGGAACTCCTTCACTGCAAACGAGCCAAAGGTGGGCAATGGAAATGTTACAAGGACACCCTCAAAGCCTCCCTGATAAATTGCAACATCCCCACCGACACCTGGGATTCCCTGACCCAAGACTGCCCTAAGTGGAGGAAGTGCATTCAGGAGGGCGCTGAGCACCTTGAGTCTCATCACCGAGAGCATGCAGGAACCAAGCGCAGGCAGCAGAAAGACCGTGCGGCAAACCTGTCCCACCCTCCCTTACCCTCAACCACTGTCTGTCCCACCTGTGACACGGAATGTGATTCCTGTATTGGACTGTTCAGTCACCTAAGAACTCATTTTAAGAGTGGAAGCAAGTCTTCTTCGATCCTGAGGGACTGCCGATGATGATGATGGTGAGGGGGCACTGCGCTGTCTCGTGTGTTAAAGTACTGTTCAAAATCACTGCGATTTCCAAACTCCTTGTCAGTGATACAATTTTGAAACTCGATTGTGTTTAAGTAAAAATAGGGATGTTACCCGAGTTTGGAAGGGTACGTGTCCTGCGATGATGTTGATATTTTGGACCCTGCTGATCACAATGGCCAGTGATTGGTTACCTCCTGTGAGATTGCTCTAACTTCGATCCCAGTAAACTGTTCAAAGTAAACTGGTTTGAAATTACTTTTGCATCTAAATTGGCACTAAATCATGTCAGCCGTAGCTCAGCCTCTTGCAAACTCGCTTCTGAGTCGGAAGGTTGTGGATTCAAGCCCCCACTCCAGAGATTTGAGCACATAACCCAGGCCGAAACTCCCAGTGCAGTACTGCACTGTTTGAGGGGCCGTCTTTCGGATGAGACGTTAAACTGAGGCCCCGTCTGCTCTCTCAGGTGGACGTAAAAGAACCCACGGCACTATTTCGAAGAAGAGCAGGGGAGTTCTCTGTTACGTTTAGAATAACTCCACCACATTGCACAGCTTCAGCTCAAACTGTTGTGACCTTGGTCGCTTTATTGTAACTCCAGAGTGAGGAAGCAGCATGGTAGACTACCTTTTATACCTGCTTGCCCGGGGTGTGCAGGTGATCCTTGGGTCTCCCACATGTGCGCCCCCTGGTGGCAAGTCTTCCACTTTGGTAGTATTTACATACATAACATTATCCCTGATGTCCTGGCCAATATTTATCCCTCCATCAACATAACAAAAAAACAGATGATCTGGTCATTATCACATTTTTGTTTGTGGGAGCTTGCTGTGTGCAAATTGGCTGCCGCGTTTCCACATTACAACAGTGACTACACTTTAAAAATTGTTTGAATTGATTGTTAAATGCTGAGGTTGTGAAAGGCGCTATATAGATTAATTCTCTCCCACTTAACTGGGAAACTGCTGGAGGGTTGACACTGGGACAGTGTGGATGAGGACCAGGGCAAATGAGCAGGACCTTTGGAGGATTCTATGTAGATGGATGTCTCAGTAGTCTGGTTTGGAGGTTTTTAAGCAAGGTGATGTGTTCCAGGTGTGTCAAATACCTCATCGCCCAAAAGATAGTGGCGGTAAATACCAATCCTTCTAATTCTCCCTGAATGGTAAATATAACTCGTCTACCAGCTGAATCACGTGGCTTTTCTCGGGGCATATTAGGTGCTCTCAACATTCAATGATTTATCTTCTCAGAGGCACCCTCGCAGCTACTCCCGACAAACACCTGATTCAGTGATGCTCATAATGAAACAGAGCGACATTGTGCCAACAATAAATCCATTGTGAAACGTGGACACTCAGCATTGTGAGCGAGTGAGTCATTGGCTTCCCACTGTGATTGCAATAGAAAAACAACCTTGCAAAAAAGCCGATAAATCTTGCGTTAAATCTCCAGCAACAATAAGGTGTTTTTGAGCTGCCCGGATGGCTCTGCTGGTACATTTGTGTCCCAGTATGGAATGGGGCCAGGATGGTCACAGCTCCGCTCACTGAGCTGGCCCATTGCAGCAGGTCCGAGCACCCAAACTCACCTCTGGCCTGGCTCGGGGGCAAAAATACCAAGGGAGCTCCTTACTGGTTCTCATCCAGCGACTGAGAGGTGTGAGTGTGCGCGTGTGTGTGTGTGTGTGAGTGAGTGACTGTGTGTGTGAGTGTGAGTGAGTGACTGTGTGTTTGTGTGTGTGTGTGTGAGTGAGTGACTGTGTGTGTGTGTGTGTGAGTGAGTGATTGTGTGTGTGAGTGACTGTGTGTGTATGTGTGCATGAGTGTGTGAGTGTGTGTGAGTGTGAGTGAGTGACTATGTGTGTGTGTGCATGAGTGTGTGTGCATGAGTATGTGTGCATGAGTGTGTGAGTGTTAGTGAGTGACTGTGTGTGAGTGTGTATGAGTGTGTGTGCATGAGTGTGTGTGTGTGTGAGTGTGTGTGTGTGTGAGTGTGTGTGTGTGTGAGTGACTGTGAGTGTGTGTGAGTGTGTGTGTATGAGTATGTGAGTGTGTGTGAGTGTGAGTGAGTGACTATGTGTGTGTGTGCATGAGTGTGTGTGCATGAGTGTGTGTGTGTGTGACAGTGTGTGTGTGTGAGTGTGAGTGAGTGTGAGTGTTGATGCAACATATGGTCAAATCGCCTGCCTACCAAGGGGTACAGGTTGAATTGCCCCAGCTCATGTCAGCAGTGCATATTGTAAAACTGCATATTTGCAGTGCACTATGTTGTATCAGAGAATTGCTGGTTCCCAGTGGGAGTGGTTGCAACTGAATGGTGTTATAGGCCACTTGGCCCAGTCAGCGTGGACCTCCTCCGATTTGGTGCCATGGGAACAATGCCCATCCCTGCGCTCCAGCTAGCCCTTCGGGCATCCTGTACGTGACTCACGTCCCTAACCAACATGGTGACACTGAACTGCCCTCTGAGATGGCCCAGAGACACTCAATCAAAAAGCAACAATAAATGCCGGCCTTGCCAGTGATGCCTGATGCCAATATCCTGAAAATGCATAAAAACAAATCCCCAATTAGGTGTCAGCCGTGGTTCAGTGGGTAGCACCCTCGCTTCTGAGGCAGAAGGTTGTGGATCCCAGTCTCTCTCCAGGGACATGAGCACAGAAATCCAGGCTGGCACTCCAGTGCAGTACTGAGGGAGCTTCATCATCACCATAGGCAGTCCCTCGAAATCCAGGAAGTCTTGCTTCTACTCTAAAAGTGAGTTCTCAGGTGACTGAACAGTCTAATATGGGAATTACAGTCTCTGTCACAGGTGGGACAGACAGTGGTTGGAGGAAAGGGAGGGTGGGACAGGTTTGCTATACGCTCCTTCCGCTGCCTGCGCTTGGTTTGTGCATGCTCTCGGCGACGAGACTCGAGGTGCTCAGCGTCCTCCCGGATGCACTTCCTCCACTTAGGGCGGACTGGTCTTTGGCCAGAGATTCCCAGGTGTCAGTGGGGATGTTGTACTTTATCAGGGAGGTTTTGAGGGCGTCCTTGAAACGTTTCCTCTGCCCACCTGGGGCTCGCTTGCCGTGTAGGAGTTCCGAATAGAGCGCTTGTTTTGGGAGTCTTGTGTTGGGCATGCGAATGATGTAGCTGGTCAAATGTGTCACCTGAAGAAGAGAGTGTTCAAAAATCAGGTCCTCAAATTTGGCACCAAGCTCATGGTCTACAGGGCTGTAGTGATACCCGCCCTCCTGTATGGCTCAGGGAGTGGACCATGTACAGTAGACACCTCAAATCGCTGGAGAAATATCACCAACGATGTCTCTGCAAGATCCTGCAAATCCCCTGGGAGAATAGACGCACCAACGTCAGTGTTCTCACTCAGGCCAACATCCCCAGCATTGAAGCTGAGGAGGCACTGCACCATAGGAGGTGCCGTCCTTCAGATGAGACATTAACTGTCTTCCCCCTCAGGTGAATGTAAAAGATCCCATGGCACTATTTTGAAGAAGAGCAGGGGAGTTATCCCCGGGGTCCTGGGGCCAATATTTATCCCTCAATCAATATCACTAAAACAGATTATCTGGTCATTATCACGTTGCTGTTTGTGGGAGCTTGCTGTGCGCAAATTGGCTGCCGCGTTTCCCACATTACAACAATGACTACGCTTCAAAAGCACTTCATTGGCTGCAAAGCGCTTTGGGACATCCTGAGGTTGTGAAAGGCGCTATACAAATGCAAGTCTTTTCTTTCACACTGTCCCTTTAGATGCAAACACGCAGTTAGTATTGTAGTATTGTTTACCCTTTTGCTCTAAGCAACCTTCAAACTTACAAGAATGTGTAGGGATGGGAAAGGCAGAGTTACGAAAGCCGTGCCTGAAGCAGGGAAGGTCAAGGGAAGATTTGATCCAGGCCTTAATGAGACCACACTTGGAGTATTGTGTGCAATTTTGGGGCTGGGTTTTCCGGAGCTTGGCGCTGTGGGTTTCGCCCCGGAGCGGTGTGAAGGGCAGCAGTGAGGCCTCCAGCGCCCCGCGGCGATCCTGGGGCCCGGTTTAGCGGTGGCGCGGAGCAGCACCGCGGGGAAGAGCTGCGCCCGGTGTGTAACATCTCCGGTTGCGACACCGGCGCGAGTTTGAGCTCCTGCCCGACTCGTCTGCCCCGCAGCGCGCCCCGCACTGACCACCCGGGAACTCAGGGTGGTCACGTGGTCCCGGCGGCGGTGAGGAAGGGAATGCACTCCGAAGCTAAGTGCCAGTGCTCTTTATTTGAATGTTTTGTTGTGCTTTGTGTTGTGGTGGCGTGGGCAATGTTTTGGGAACGTTTGTGTGTTTATTTTTAGGTTTGTCCCCCCAGGCCTCTCTCGCAGCGCTCCCTGGCCTGGCTGTTCAGCTCGCGAGCTTCCCAGCGTGTGCCACGAGAGGTGTACAACGCCTCCCTCAGCGCTGTGCCCCCTGACGCAGGGCCCCGCTGCCAAAACTTAAAAACTAAAGTGCAAACTATTCCCGGCCATTCACCTTTCCATCCCGCCCCACTATCGCCCTGGAAACATAACTGCCTAAAATCCAGCCCTTGGTCTCGTTACCTATGGAAGTCTATACGTGCCTTAGAGGGCATGCAACGAAGGTTCACTCGACTGATCCCTGGGAGGAAAGGGTTGTCCTGTGTGGAGAGATTGACTATAATGGATCGATACTCTCTGGAGTTTAGGAGAATGAGAGGTGATCTCATTGAAATTTATAGAATTCTTACAGAGCTTGACAGGGTAGATGCAGTTTCCCCGGGCTGGGGAGTCTCAGAGGGCTCACAGTCTCAGAATAAGGGGTCGGCCATTTAGGACTGAGATGAGGAGAAATATTTTCACTCAGAGGGTGGTGAATCTTTGGAATTCTCTGCCCCAGGGGGCTGTGGAGGCTCAGTCTTTGAGTATATTCAAGGCTGAGATCGATGGATTTTTGGACACTAAGGGAATCACCGTTTACAGGGAGCGGGCGGGAAAGTGGAGTTGAGGTCGATGATCAGCCATGATCTCATTGAATGGCGGAGCAGGCTCGAGGGGCCGAATGGCCGACTCCTGCTCCTAATTCTTGTGTTCTTATGATTCTAACCTGTGGATTTTAAAGCTGCCTTTATTGATCCTGAATTGCTGGACAGACAGGTCCATGCCGATTGCTTTTGAAAGCCGACTGATAGCATGGACTCCAGCTACACTAACTGACAAATCATCAAATAACAATTCAGTGGGCGACAAGACCTCCTGTAACTCAGGCCCCAAGGAGTTTTAGGCTGGGCAAAGAAATGGAACAGCTCCAGGAACGGAGTAAATTATTCATGCTTTTATTGTACTTCAAATGTGAAATTATAGTGCGAGCATGCAAACTGGGCACGCACCTATTATACTTGCTTGTTAAATAATATATTGCGATTTCATCACGGCTTGCTGTAACCATGACATTTCTGGTCTTACAATCCCTCCAAAGACAAACCTGAACTGATCCTGAATTCTATCGAGGCGGAGACATTTGAATATGAAAGCTGGCAGTGAAGATTGCAAATTGACAACGTGGGGGAGAAATTGCCTGTTTGCTGGGTGGGAAAACGGGCGAGGTGGGGGCCAAAACGGACAAATTTCAGGGCGTGGTGTCCCCGTTCCCCAGGCCGTCCCAAAAGCGTTCGCCCTTCCCCCCCTCCATCCCCCTGTATTGGGAGGGGCAACATTCAGGCATCCCTAGCGGCCGCCCAAGAAAGGCATTTTGAAGAGTGATAAGTCCTTGGGCCTGGATGTTACGGTGCTTGGCTCTGTGGGTTTCGGCCCGGAGCGGTGTAAAGGATGGCAGTGCACCCCGCCGCGATCCTCGGGTCCGGTTTAGCGGCTGTGTGGAGCAGCACCGTGGGGGAGAGCTGCGCCCGGTGTGTAACGCCCCCTGGTCGCTACACCAGCGCAAGTTTGGGCTCCTGCCCGATCCATTCGCCCTGCACCGCACCCCGCACTGAGCGCCTGGGAAATCAGGGCGTTCCCGCGGTCCTGGCGGCGCTGAGCAAGGTATAGTACGCTGCAGGTAAGTGCCAGTGTTCGTCCTTTAAGCGATTTGTGTTGTGGCGGTGTGGGCAATGTTTTGGAAATGTTTTTGTGTTTTTTTTTAAAGAATTCCCCCCCCCGCACCCCCTCCTCCCCCAGGCCTCTCTCGGAGCGCACCTCCCATCCCTGCGCCACGAGAGGTGTACAGCGCCTCCCTTCGCGCTGCGCCCCCGGACGCACGGCCCAAACTTCCTTCCCAAAGCGCAGACTATTCCCAGCCGGTAACTTTCCCGCCCTGCCTCCATTTTCACCCCGAAAATGGAAAAGCTTAAAATCCCGTCCTGAGACTGTACACGCCCATCTCCGTGTCTGACAGAGTGACAACCTTCAGCTCATACCGTCAACCACCACATGCAGCTCCTTGACTGTGAATTCTGTTTAAGCCCTGAAACAAGTGAGTGCACTGAGTGAGAGAAGGCCTGTTCTGTCTGCGAGGCATGTTGCAGAACGCTCGAGGTCACTCTGATACCCGCTTTCTCTCTCGCTAAAAGGCCATTTCACTCTTCACACAAACTGCTCCGTAAAAAAAGTGCGGCATTACCATCTTTTTGGCAGGAAATAATTTGTCAATGTCAGCATCCTGCAGAAGGTCTGTCATAAATAAGATTATCCACTCCCCATCAGTGGTTTTCTGACAGTGCTAATGTCACATTCTC
Organism: Pristiophorus japonicus; assembly: GCF_044704955.1. NCBI lineage: Eukaryota > Metazoa > Chordata > Chondrichthyes > Pristiophoridae > Pristiophorus > Pristiophorus japonicus. Next base: position 108,240,195 of record NC_091991.1, on the reverse strand, counting down.
ATTGTTAAAGTTGCTCCGTGCTGTCACATAGTCCTCAATCCCCACAGGCCCCGACTCAGGAGCTACGTCAGTGAGGCTCGTCCTTCACGATTGTCTGTTGTCCGCCATGGCTCAGCGACCTGCGAGGAACTCGACCTGCGAGGGAACATCTACAGCAGGTCGGGGCCTTAAATGGAGCAGAGGTGCGGCGGCCATGGGCAGCATGGAGGCCACTTCGGGAAGCCGTGCAAGCTGGTGCAGGAGGGCGATGACTTAGAGAAGAGAGACTGGATTGGATGTCACCCTAACCCAGGTCGCTGATTGGAGTGTGGGCAGGTACAGCAGGAGTGGTGAGGTCAGGGTGGAGGAGCAGCGAGAGATTGTAGAGGGATGTGATCGGAGCCCAGGAGAGGCGTGAGTTCGGGGCCCAGAAGAGGCGAGGGCCCAGGGGCAGCACGGGCCAGCCCACACTGCGATATGTGTGTGCACTAGGTCCGTGCAGCAGAGCAGGTCTTCAGTCGTCCTGGTTAACCCTTGCCACTGGACCAAGACCTCGCTCTGTCAAGCCCGTGTGGTGGCTGGTGTGCAACGGCCACCCCACGTTAAAAAAATCCACGCACAGGCATCTTCCACCCTTCAACATGTAGTTCAGGACCTGGAATATTATGTCCTTCATTGAAACACCTGTCAACTCATCCCTTTTTGGCGTGGAAGCAAGTCATCCTCGTTTCGAGCGCCTGCCTAAGAAGAAGCGGGGAGAACCTTTCGCCTCTGAGCCAGGATGTCGTGGGTTCACTCCAGAGATTTGAGCACATAATCCAGGCCGGCTCCCAGTGCCAGTACTGAGGGAGTGCCGCACTATCGGAGGTGCCATGTTTCAGCTGAGACGTTAAACCGAGGCCCCGTCTGCTCTCTCAGGTGGGCTTAAAAGATCCCAGGGCATGACTTCGAAGAGGAGCAGGGGAGTTCTCCCTCAACTAACATAACAAAAAAACAGATGATCTGGTCATTATCACATTGTTGTTCGTGGGAGCTTGCTGTGCAAGCTGGTTGCCACGTTTGATGCATTACACCAGTGACTACACTTTGAAAAAGTCCTTCAGTGACTGTAAAGGGCGCCGGGACGCCTGAGGGTGAAAGGTGCTATGGAAACCCAAGTTCTTTCTCCTTCTGCCTGCCCGCTCTCTGTGAGCAATGCAACGAATTACTACCTCGGCCTCTATGCATCTGAAATGAATCTCACAGTTTAATAATTTCAGCGGTGATTTGCCTAATTGATGTATTGCATCTTCAGGAGCAATCTTCACAGTGTGAAAATATATAAACAAAGGAAATGGAGGTGGGAGAGCAATGAAACAGTGGGTCTTGCAGATTGTGTGAAAAATAACACAGATAAACCATGCATAAAAGTATTTGGAAATTCCATGAACTAAAGAGGAAATCATTCAAGGATGGCACTCTACAATGAAATGTCCTTTCGCATTCTGATGCAGCATGTTCTTTGCAGGTCAGCCTTCTGCTCTCGAATTGATCGGTGCATTGAGCAGGACGCTTGGTGATCGGGCAACTTCTGTCTGCCAAGTGCCGAGACAAAATGCTCCCAACACCTTTCGAGCCTGTGAGCAGAGTCCCAATCAGTCACAAAGCGTTTTCTGACCACCTGTGACATCCTCTAACTGGGGAGGGGGCAGGGGGGCTGCGAGGGGTGTCCCTGGGACACATTTGACCCATAGAAGTCCAGCCAACTCACATACATTTGCGCTTAGAATTCTAGGGCTCAATTTTCCCTGGTGATTTGCGCCGTTTTTTGGAGCAGGCTGCTTTTTTTGGCCCAAGTTGAAAAACCACAGTTTCCCCGATCAATTTGCACCAGCGTAACTCAGTTAGTTACAATTTTTGTAGGTCAGTTTTTTTTTCAGCCATAGGGGACGTAACCTGCCACCCGCGCCAATTCCGGCCATTTCGGCAAGTTTGGCCAGCTGAGAGTTACTCCAGTTCTGCTTAGGCCAGTGTATGTGACCTCTGCAGAAAAACCTTCCGGAGAGTTAAGGAAATCGGCTCAGGTAAGGAAATCGGCTCAGGTAAGGAAATCGGCTCAGGTAAGGAAATCAGCATAGGTAAGGAAATCAGCACAGATAAGGAAATCAGCACAGCAGATGCCCGGACACACTGAAAGAATTGAAAAATACAGAGAGTGAGAGAGAGAGAGAGAGAGAGAGTTGTGTATGGGGATCTCGAATGGGGACCCCATACACATGAGAAGGGGACCGTACTGGGAGATTGGGGGCCCAGAATGGGACCGGACCAGCAAGCCTTTCGGTCGGGGTTGGAGGTAAGTTGCTACTATGTGTTTTTCAATTCTTCTAATGTGTTGGGAGCTGGCTGTATGCTTCACTTTGCAGCCTCAGTTCGCTGGTTACCATGGCAGCCTGATCTTTTTGGCACAGATCAAGGCTCCACCCCCAAAACTAAAGGTCGGGTTAGGCCACGCCAAAATGAAGAAATCCAACGGGGAAGCTTAGAATATTTTTTTGGGGCGTACTTAGGCCCCAAAAAATTGTGCGTAACTCTTCAAGTACGGCAAAAAAAATGCTTTGGGGAAAATTGAGCCCATAGAATCATAGAATTTTGCAGCACGGAAGGAGGCCATTTCGGCCCATCGTGTCCGCACTGGCCAACAAGAGGCTATCCAGCCCAATCCCTATTTCCAGCTCTAGGTACTTTTTAAATGTGGTGAGGGTTTCTGCCTCTACCACCCTTTCAGGCAGTGAGTTCCAGACCCCCACCACCCTCTGGGTGAAGACATTTCTCCTAAACCTCCTACCAATAACTTTAAATCTGGTTATTGACCCTTCTGCCAAGGAAAACAGGTCCTTCCTATCCACTCTATCCAGGCCCCTCATAATTTTATACACCTCAATCAGGTCTCCCCTCAGCCTCCTATGTTCCAGCCTATCCAATCTTTCCTCATCGCTAATATTCTCTAGTCCAGGCAACAACCTTGTAAATCTCCTCTGCACCCTCTCCAGTGCAATCACATCCTTCCTGTAATGTGGTGACCAGACCTGCACGCAGTACTCCAGCTGTGGCCTAACTAGTGTTTTATACATTTCACTTGTATCTCTTTTAACACCCATTTGTCCTGTTTGGAGTTTGTGGAGTTGGAGGTTAGGACAGGACCTGTTCTTAGTGCTGGGCCTCATTAGGATCAGCAATCCTGCAGGATTGCCCAAGGGTTTCCAGGAATTTAAGATTAACCTCCCGGACACGACTGTGAGCAAACCCAGGCAGAAACTTCCTGGGCATCAATGAAGTAGTGTGGGATTTAAACTTCGTTCTTTCTCAACACTTTGGTTGATTAGTTATAAAAATATTGGAGATGGGGAACAAAGGTTGTTTGGCTGACAATCAAAATCATCCAATTGGATAACAAAGAGTGTGCTTGCTTTCTATTGGTCGGAAGGCAGGGTACTGCGAGAATGGATGTGCCAAGTGACCAATTGCGTGAGCGGATGGAGGCGAGAGATCATGTGATGAATCTCCAGGAATATGTCGAACTAGAGGTGGCAACAGGACCCATTGGTGGATGAATCTAAAATCAGCAAACGAGATCTGTTCCTATCAACCGCCTGATATATATACAACACCGGGAGTCCATGGATTCATCGGATCAATGTCCATCGGCAGCACCATGTGCCCGAGTGCCACATCTGTGCTGCTAACTTCCAGCTATTTCCACCTCCGTAACATCGCCCGTCTCCACCCCTGCCTCAGCTCATCTGCCGCTGAAACCCTCACCCCTGCCTTTGTTACCTCTCGACTCCACTATCCCAATGCTCCCCTGGCCAGTCTCCTAAACTAGTAAACTAAACTTGTAAACTAGAGGTGATCCAAAACTCGGCTGCCCATGTCCTAACCACTACCAAGTCCCACTCACCCAAGACCCCCTGTGCCCGCTGACCTACATTGGCTCTCGGTCCAGCAACGCCTCGATTTCAAAATTCTCATCCTTATTTCAAATCCCTCCTTGGCCTCGCCCCTCCCTATCTCTGTAACCTCCTCCAGCCCCACAACCCCTCGAGATGTCTGCACTCCTCCAATTCCAGCCTCTTGGGCATCCCCGATTTGCATCGCTCCACCATCGGTGGCCGTGCCTTCGGCTGCCTGGGCCCTAAGGTCTGGAACTCGCTCCCTAAACAACTCCGCCTCTCTACCTCTCTCCTCCTTTAAGGCATTCTTTAAAACCTACCTCTTTGACCAAGCTTTTTGTCACCTGTCCTAATAGCTCCCTATGTGACTCGGTGTCAGATTTTGTTAACATTCCTGTGAAGCGCCTTGTAATGTTTCACTAGGTTAAAGGCGCTATATAAATGCAGGTTGTTGAGCGAAGCTCAGTGATCGATTGAGACAAAAGGTTTGGGCACAATCCTGACCTCAGTGACTCCCCAGTGGATGATGAAGATGGATTCTCCCTGTGGATCGGTTGTACTTTAGGATAAATGAATGACTTCATCCCTCTCCCCATTTCTAAGTATCTCAGAGACCCTGCTGACTTGGATCCCGCTGTCAAATCAAAGGAGGGGTGGGTCAAATGGGCAGGGGTTGCGGTTGGGTCATAATTTGGCCGGAATCTGCAAGGTTTACATTTAGGTTGGCCTGTGAGATTGCAGCTGGTCAACTGGATCGTGCCATTCATCCGAAAGCCTATAATTTCCACCCGATCTATCACCCATCCATGGTACACCGCTATGTACGGGGCTGTCTGAGAGCAGCTGCTGAGGAGATCCAATGCTGGATTCTTAAAGCTACGTTGCAGCATTTCATTGGGGAAATATAATTTGGAGTTGTTCTTTTGGGGTGGGGGGGGGGGGTGGGTGGGGCGGGTGGGGGAATGTTGTTCTGAATCTTCGGGGCATTTGCCGAAAACATATTGTGAGGTGGGTTTCCCAATTGGAGGAGGAAGAGCAAAGGAACCACGGGAGTATTATCACAGGAGATCCAGACTGTTCCGCAGGTACCACCAGACTTTATTTGACCCAGGGCATCGTATTTGAAGTTATGATTCAGTCCAGGCGTCCCTCAGGGAGATCTCAAAGAGCCAGGTCAGTGCTTGCTGTGGCTCAGAATGTCAAAGTTCACGGGGTTGGGGGCAATATATTAGCATGGATAGAGGAATGGCTAATTAACAGAGAACAGAGAGTCGGGATAAATGGTTCATTCTCTGATTGGCAATCAGTAACTAGTGGGGTGCTGCAGGGATCAGTGCTGGGACCCCAACTATTTACAATCTTTTTTAACGACTTGGAAGAGGGGACTGAGTGTAATGTAGCCAAGTTTGCTGACGATGCAAAGATGGGAGGAAAAGCAATGTGTGAGGAGGACACAAAAAATCTGCAAAAGGACATAGACAGGCTAAGTGGGTGTACAAAAATTTGGCAGATGGAGTATAATGTTGGAAAGTGTGAGGTTATGCACTTTGGCAGAAAAAATCAAAGAGCAAGTTATTATTTAAATGGAGAAAGATTGCAAAGTGCTGCAGTACAGCGGGCCCTGGGGGTACTTGTGCATGAAACACAAAAGGTTAGTATGCAGGTACAGCAAATGATCAGGAAGGCCAATGGAATCTTGGCCTTTATTGCAAAGGGGAAGGAGTCTAAAAGCAGGGAAGTCTTGCTACAGTTATACAGGATATTGGTGAGGTCACACCTGGAATACTGCGTGCAGTTTTGGTTTCCATATTTATGAAAGGATATACTTGCTTTGGAGGCAGTTCAGAGAATGTTCACTCGGTTGATTCTAGAGATGAGGGGGTTGACTTATGAGGAAAGGTTGAGTAGGTTGGGCCCCTACTCATTGGAATTCAGAAGAATGAGAGGTGATCTTATCGAAACGTATAAGATTATGAGGTGGCTTGACAAGGTGGATGCAGAGTGGATGTTTCCACTGATGGGGGAGACTAGAACTAGGGGGCATAATCTCAGAATAAGGGGTTGCCCATTTAAAACTGAGATGAGGAGAAATTTCTTCTCTCAGAGAGTTCTGTGGAATTCACTGCCTCAGAAAGCTGTGGAAGCTGGGACATTGAATAAATTTAAGACAGAAATAGACAGTTTCTTAACCGATAAGGGAATAAGGGGTTAAGGGGGCGGGCAGGGAAATGGAGCTGAGTCCATGATCGGATCAGCCATGATCTTATTGAATGGTGGCGCAGGCTCGAGGGGTCGTATGACCTACTCCTGCTCCTATTTCTTATGTTCTTATGTCATGAAATGCCTAATTTTTTGGTCACTGCACCATTTCAGGGAGACCAACAGGCGACTTCCAGCAGATCAGCCAATTTGCTATGCATCCTTGCATAAGAAGGATGCCCAGGGGCGGCCCAAGTCATGTGACATAGGACCTCGATCAACGGGGGAGTGGATCATTAGCTTTTATCAAATTCTGGTCTGCTTGGAGTTATAGATTGCGCTTATTGCTATCAAGGTCCCTACTGTTAACCCACACCATTAAGTGGGATTTAATTCCCTTAACGTCCAATTAGTGTGTGACTACAGGCATAGGATCCTTCACATCATTGTGTGGGGAGCTGCCTTGATTCATCCATGCTTTGACAGCACCATGTCCCTGCACTCTTTCACGACCAAGAGCTGGGCACTGGCTTGGAGACATGGGACATCCAATACCGACCACTACAGAAGCAAAGTACTGCAGGTGCTGCAAATCTGAAATAAAAGCAGAAAATGCTGGAAATGCTCAGTGGATCAGGCTGTGGAGAGAGGGAAACAGAGTTAACGTTTCAGGTCGATGGCCTTTCATCGGCACTGGAAATAGTTAGTGATGGAACAGGTTTTAAGCAAGTGTCGGGGCACAGAAAGGGGGAGGGGCAGGTGAAGGGGGAGGGTTAGGGGAAGGGGGAGGGGCAGGGAAAAAGGGGCAGGGGAAGGGGAGCGGCAGGCGAAGGGGAGGTGCAGGGGAGGGGCAGGGGAAGGGGGCGGGGAAAGGGAAGGGGCAGTGGAAGGGGAGGGGCAGGGAAAGGGGAGGGACAGGGAAAGGGGTGGGGCAGTGGAAGGGGAGGGGCGGGGAAAGGGGAAGGGGACAGGGAAAGAGGGAGGGGCAGAACAGAACAAAAGGGAAGGTCTGTGATTGGGTGGAAGGCAAATTGACAAGCGGGATGATGGTGCAAGGCGAATGGGGTGGTAATGGTTCAGGTAAAGAAACAAAAGATGGGTCTAGACGGGCTGTAACTGGCAATAACAGAACCATTATCAACACCCACTGTCTGAAAAAATGGGGGAGGTGGTTATGATCGGAAATTGTTGAACTCAGCGTTGAGTCCAGAAGGCTGTGAAGGGCCTGATAGAGTCCAGTACTACTGTGGGCTCTAACACTACTGACAATGACCACCAGTGAAGGAAAGGACTAAAGGTTCATGTTGCACTCAAACTAAAATGGAGCAACGCACTGACATGGTGCCGGGAAAGACTCGGATGCCCAGATAGGTCTGCCGGCTCCCTCCAATATGCTGCCACTGTTGTCTCGTAGCTTGCGCTACCTTGCTGCATCCTTCGCAGTTCCACACTGGACATGAGGCTGAGCCCGAGAGGGGGAAGCCGGACATGAGGAGAACATGGCAAGGTCTCAGACCGCGGCTGTGTGACAACGTCTGGTCCTGTTGTAACAATACAGCATCTACATTACCCCATGGCTCCTCATGGATTAAATCCAGAACCCTCCATTCATCATTAAAAACAGGTGTCCCATGGGAGCATCCCAGGTTAGGGAGGGAGTTCCAGGATTTTGATCCACGATGATGAATGAACGGCCGATATATTCCAAGTGGGGATGGTGTAGGCGACTAGGAGGGGAACTTAGAGGTGATGGTGTTCCCCTGTGCCTGCTGCCCTTGTCCTTCTAGCTGGTAAAAATGTGAATATTATTTAAATTGTTCCCCCCCAACCCCGCGCAAACGACAAATAGTCAGACAAGTGAAATCAGACACCAATTCCACGGTGGATCAGCCCAGTGGGAAGTTCAATCCTCCGACACTTGTCCAAACTGCCTGTGATATTTAGCAGTCCTCACTGCATGGTAATGTGGGGCAACGAGATAATGGTCTAGAAATAATAGGTTGCATTGGCACTGCTGTGATTGTTAGGCATGCTATTAAGTTTCCAAGCTCAGAAAATCAGTAATTAATTTTGAGTAGTTAGAATGGGTCACCCTGGTGAAGAAGTGATTGAAATTCAAACTCTGATAAGTCAATTGTTTAGCGACAGCTGAAGCACAAGGTTTACACCAGTAATTACTGTTTCTTGGTTTGTTGATGTTTGAGTCGGTGAATGATCCATTTTTCAAAAGGAAGGAATGGTTATGCATTTTAATATCTGTACTTCTGTATTTGCCGATTTTTATATTGACGAAAGCAGAAAGTGGCCATGAGAGTGCCTGCCCTAAAGTTTAAAATAAGTGGGAGAGAAATTTGGGGTATTTGCGCCTCCCGTTCGTGCCCCCTGGGACGCGCTAACGGGTCACAAACGATTTTGCGACCGGGCGCGGTGCCGCTAACGACTCCCGCTAAATTGGGCGGGAGTTTAGCGGTGGCGGTCTGGCATTGCGCCCGATCTCTGGCGCCCGGAGATTGTGACGTCATTGCTGTGCGCAGTGCCCCGTTACCGCCCCGGACCCTAACTTGGGTCTCAGCCCCTGACGCTGCGCCGGGCGATGACAGCGATTGGTTCAGGGGCGAAAGTTAAAGGGGGAGGTTACAACAATGTCGGCCTTTGTTTGCTCACCGCTGCGGCGTTGGACGCGGGATCATGCCGCAATCGCTCAACCCGCTATGCTGCTGGAATCCGGGCTGATTGCGTGGCACCTCCGCTGCCCGCTGGACCAGGTAGGTGTGTTTAAAATCTGCAGAGTTTGCAGCTTAGGCCGTTCCCTCCCCCGTGCATAGCACTGCTGAACCACGCGCCCCGCTCACGCCCCAAACAGGAAGTTGAGCTTGATTTAGCGCTGCACATCCTTTCGGGGGCAGTGACCCCGATTTCTTGCGGGAGGCGAGACTTCTGCTCCCGGCGAGTGTTACCGTCCCCAAACGGGGCGACCCGGAAATTTTAGCCCACGTGATTTCAAGAAAATCCATTAACCACCCGAGATATTTCTCCACGATGCAGGTTGTCATCATATCAAAGGGCAAGGGTCTTTGAAATCACTTTGTGGACGGAATTAACTCATAAATAATGAATGGATTGTAGACTCTGGCCACTTTACACCAGTCACTCACCAACAAGGAAACAACGGCCATCAGTGCATTAATGAGGAGGAGATCTCCACTAAAACAGCACAGAAAGAAAGTCACATGGACGCATTAAGCACTTGCCTCATTACTAATCGCAAAGCCGCATTGTTAGCCTATTCGATTCAGAGTGACCTTAGTTCACCTCAGCTTTTAATGGGCATTAATGGAGGAAATGTAGCTGGATGGGATGTCGCGGCATGGGGCTGGGGAATGAATACGTTTGCCCGCGTGCGCCCTGTTAATGGATCTCTCACCTTTCTGTATGGCAGATGCTGGGACACCCTGCCAGGGTCAAGGTGCCGCCTTTGTGCCCGGGCAGCTTGAGTCACCGCAACATTGCATTTCTGCTTGCAGTTCTTGCAAACACGTATTTTGTTTTCTTGCGCTCTTCAAGGTGAAGAGTTGTTGGTGCTGGGGAGAGCAATTTGCCCTTTTGAGGCACACGGGTTTCAGCATCAAGCACACCAGGGTCATATCAGGTCCAGGGGCAGCTTACTTCCTTTCTCTCTGGGCATTCATGGACTTCAGCTTACGAAACATGACAGCCACGGTAAGCTCCCACGGACAGGAATGAGATAATGACCAGATAACTTAGGCACTTAAGGCAATTAGAAAATAATAATAGTACTGGGCAGAGTCAACATGGATTTATGAAAGGGAAATCATGTTTGACAAATCTGTGAGGGTTTTTTGAGGTTGTAACTAGCAGAATAGATAAGGGGGAACCAGTGGATATAGTGTATTTGGATTTTCAGATGGCATTCGATAAGGTGCCACACAAGAGGTTATTAAACAAAATTAGGGCTCATGGGATTGGGTAATATATTAGCATGGATTGAGGATTGGTTAATGGAAAAAATCAGAGAGTAGGAATAAACGGGTCATTTTCGGGTTGGCAGGCTGTAACTAGTGGGGTGCCGCAAGGATCAGTGCTGGGGCCTCAGCTATTCACAATCTATATCAGTGATTGGGATGAGGACCAAATGTAATATATCCAAGTTTGCTGATGATACAAAGCTAGATGGGAATGTGAGTTGTGAGGAGGATGCAAAGAGACTTCAAGGGGATATAGACAGGCTAAGTGAGTGGGCAAGAACATGGCAAATGGAATATAATGTGGAGAAATGTGAAGTTATCCACTTCGGTAGGAAAAATGGAAAAGCAGAGCATTTTTTAAATGGTAAGAGATTGGGAAATGTTGGTGTTCAGAGGGACCTGGGTGTCCTTGTACACCAATCACTGAAAGTTAACATGTGGGTACAGCAAGCAATTAAGAAAAGCAAATGGTATGTTGGCCTTGAGCGGGAGAGTCCGGGAGTCCAGGAGAGTCTGGGAGTTCGGGAGAGTCTGGGAGTTCGGGAGAGTCCGGGAATTCGGGAGTTCGGGAGAGTTCGGGAGTTCGGGAGAGTCCGGGAGGGTTCTGGAGTTGGGGAGAGTTCGGGAGTTCGGGAGAGTCCGGGAGTTCGGGAGAGTCCGGGAGTTCGGGAGAGATCGGGTGTTTGGGAGTTCGGGAGAGTCCGGGAATTCGGGAGAGATCGGGTGTTTGGGAGTTTGGGAGAGTCCGGGAGTCCGGGAGTTCGGGAGAGTCCGGGAGTTCGGGAGAGATCGGGAGTTCGGGAGAGTCCGGGAGTTCGGGAGAGTCCGAGAGTTCGGGAGAGATCGGGAGTTCGGGAGAGGCCGGGAGTTCGGGAGAGTCCGGGAGTTCGGGAGAGATTGGGAGTTCAGGAGAGTCCGGGAGTTCGGGAGTTCGGGAGAGTCCGAGAGTTCGGGAGAGATCGGGAGTTCGGGAGAGTCCGGGAGTTCGGGAGAGATCGGGAGTTTGGGAGTCCGAGGAGCAGAAGGGCCGGAGGTAGGCGAGGCTTTCACTTCTAAGGAGGATCTCACGGCCCTTGTCCGGGTAGGTAAGTGGTTGGCTGTTTGATTGGTAAGTATCCCTCTCTCTCTCTTTTTCTTTTTAATTAGATTTTAATTAGATAAGTCTAACTAGAGGGATGGCAGGACAGCTCAGTCCCGTGGAGTGCACATCCTGTAGCATATGGGAAGTCCTGGATGCTTCGCGTGGCCGAGACAACCATGTGTGCAGGAGGTGTCTCCAGCTTCAACAACTCGAGCTCCGCGTTTCACAGCTGGAGTAGCGGCTGGAGTCAATACGGTGCATCCGCGAGACTGAGAGCTACGTGGATAGCACATTTTAGGAGGTGGTCACCCCGCAGCTTAAAAGCAGGCAGAGGGGAAGTGGGTAAACACCAGATGGAGGAAGAATGCTAGGCAGGTAGTGTAGGAGTTCCCCCATGAGTCCAACTCACTTTCCAACCGATATTCATTTCTAAGTATCGGTGAGGACGATGGTGCCTCTGGGCAGTGCAGCCAGAGCCAATTCCAAGGCCCCACGGTTGGCTCAGCTGCACAGGGGGCAGGGACAAAGAACAAAAGAGGCCTAGTGATAGGGGATTCTATAGTTAGGGGAACAGACAGGCTTTTCTGCGGCCGTAGACATGACTCCCGAACGGTTTTGTGTCTCCCTGGTGCCAGGGTCAAGGATGTCACAGAGTGGACGCGGGGCATTCTGGGGGGGCGGGGGGAGGGGGTAAACAGCTAGAGGTCGTGGTCCATATCGGGACCAATGACATAGGTAGAAAGAGGGATGAGGTCCTACAGGCAAAATTCAGGGAGCTAGGAAGAAAATTAAAGGGTAAGACCTCAAAGGTAGTAATCTCCGGGTTACTACCGGTGCCACGTGCTAATGAGTATAAGAATAGAAGGACAGAGAGGATGAACACGTGACTGGAGAGTTGGCGCAGGAGGGAGGGCTTTAAATTTTTGAGGCATTGGGACTGCTTCTGGGGGAGATGGGACCTGTACAAACCGGACGGGTTGCACCTCAACAGCGCCGGGACCAACATCCTCGCGGGGAGTTTTGCTAGTGCTGTTGGGGAGAGTTTAAACTGGCTTGGCAGGGGATGAGAACCTGAGAACAAATTCAAAAGGGAAGGAAGTAAAGCAGAAATTGGATAGCAAGCATCTAGAAAGTGAATCTGTAAGACAGAGGAAACAGGGCTTAGTATGTAGTAAGCAAGGAGGTCTTCCTGTGCTGAATGGTATATACTTTAATGCAAGGAGTATAGCGAATAAGGCGGATGAGCTAAGAGCACAGGTAGACACTTGGGAGTATGACATTATAACCATTACAGAAACATGGCTGAAAGAGAGGCAGGTTTGGCAGATCAATATTCCTGGCAACAGGATTTTTAGACAAAACAGAGAAGGGGATAAAAAGGGGATCGCAGTATTGATTAAAGAAACTATTACAGCGGTGAGGAGGGATGATATGTTAGAGGGATCATCAAATGAGGCCATATGGGTCGAACTGTAAAAAAAAAAAGGAGCGATCACACTGCTGGGAGTGTATTATAGATCCCCAAACAGTGGGAGGGAGATAGAGGAGCAAATATGTCGGCAAATTGCTGTGAAGTCTAAAAACCATAGGGCAGTAATAGTAGGGGATTTTAACTATCCAAATATTGATTGGGACAAATTTAGTGTGAAGGGTTTAGAGGATTTGGAATTCTTAAAATGCATTCAAGAGAAGTTTTTTAGTCAGTATGTAGCAAGCCCAACACGAGAGGGGGCGGTTCTGGATTTAGTTTTGGGGAATGAAGCTGGGCAGGTTGAAGGGGTATCAGTGGGAGAGCTTTTGGGTGCCAGTGACCATAATGCAGTCAGATTCAAGTTAGTTATGGATAAGGACAAGGATAGGCCTGGAATAAAAGTCCCATATTGGGGAAAAGCTAATTTTGCTAAGTTAAGGAGTGATTTGGCCATAGTGGACTGGAAACAGCTACTTGTGGATAAATCAATGTCGGAACAGTGGGAAGCATTCAAGGAGGAGATCCGGAAGACTCAGGCCAAACATGTGCCCTCAAAGAAAAAGGTTGGGAATAATAATTCTAGAGCCCCCTGGATGTCTAGGGACTTACAGGGGAGGATAAAGAAAAAAAGGGATGCTTATGTCAAATACCAATGGCTAAATACTGTAGAACCTTTGGAGAAATATAGAAAGTTAAGAGGCAAAATTAAAAAGGATATTAGGAATGCTAAGAGAGAGTATGAAAAATTCTTGGCTCATAAAATTAAGGAAAACCCTAAGATGGTCTATAAATATATTAAGAGCAAGAGGGTAACTAAGGAAAGGGTAGGGCCTATTAGAGACCATGAGGGTAATCTTTGTGTGAAGGCGGAAGATGTTGGTATGGTTCTTAATGAATAGTTTGCATCTGTTTTCACAAAGGAAAGGGGCAATGCAGATACTGCTATCAAGGAGGAGTGTGAAATTCTAGATGAAATAAACATATAGAGTCGGTATTAAGGGGTTTAGCAGCTTTGAAAGTGGATAAGTCCCCAGGCCCGGATGAAATGCATCCCATACTGTTGAGCGAAGTAAAAGAGGAAATAGCAGAGGCCTAGACCATCATTTTCCAGTCCTCTTTGGTGCCGGAGGACTGGAGGACTGCTAATGTAGTACCCTTATTTAAGAAGGGAGAAAGGGATAGGCCGAGTAATTACAGGCCTGTCAGCCTAACCTCAGTGATGGAAAAATTATTGGAAAAAATCTTGAAAGTCAGGATAAATTTACATTTGGAAAGACAAGGATTAATTAGGGACAGTCAGCACGGATTTGTTAAGGGAAGATTGTGTTTGACTATCCTGATTGAATTTTTTCAGGAGGTAACCAAGAGGGCCGATGAGGGTAGTGCATACGATGTAGTATATATGGACTTTAGCAAAGCTTTTGATAAGGTCCCACATGGTAGACTCGTCACGAAGGTTAAAGCCCATGGGATCCAGGGCAAAGTGGCTAGTTGGATCCAAAATTGGCTTAGAGGTAGGAAGCAAAGGGTAATGATTGATGGATGTTTTTGTGACTGGAAGGATGTTTCCAGTGGGGTTCCGCAGGGCTCAGTACTCGGTCCCTTGCTTTTTGTGCTATATATCAATGATTTAGATTTGAATATAGGGAGTATGATTAAGAAGTTTGCAGATGACACTAAAATTGGCTGTGTGGTTGATAATGAAGAGGAAAGTCATGGACCGCATGGGAGGGCTAATAAGGAAAGGGTATACACATTAAGCAGTAGGCCACTTAAAAGTGTAGATGAACAAAGGGACCTTGGAGTGCTTGTCCACAGATCCCTGAAAGTAGCAGGTGAGATGGATAAGGTGATTAAGAAGGCATACGGAATGCTTGCCTTTATTGGCCGAGGCATAGAACATAAGAGCAGGAAGGTTATGCTTAAATTGTATAATACTCTGCTTAGGCCATAGCTGGAGTACTGTGTGCAGTTCTGGTCGCCGTATTATAGGAAGGACGTGATTACACTAGAGAGGATGTGGAGGAAATTTACTAGGATGCTGTCTGGAATGGAGAATCTTAGTTATGAGGACAGATTGGATAGGCTGCATATGTTGTCATTGGAACAAAGGAGGTTGAGAGGAGACCACATCGAGGTGTATAAATTTTTGAGGGGCCTGGATATCGTGGATAGCAAGGGCCTATTTCCATTGGTGGAGGAGTCTATTATGAGGGGGCATAGTTTTAAGGTGGTTGGTGGAAGGTTTAGAGTGGATTTCAGGGCGGGGGTGGGCTTCTTCACGCAGAGGGTTGTGGGGGTTTGGAACACACTGCCTGGCTGAGTGGTGGATCCCAGAAACCCTCACCACATTTAAAAGGTGCTTGGATGGGAACTTGAAATGCCGTAACCTGCAGGGTTATGGACCTAGAGCTGGTAAGTGGGATTAGACTGGATAACCTCTTGTTGGCTGGCGCAGATATAATGGTAAGTACTGCAGGGAATAGAATACAGCCTGGGTGATCTCCTGGACTAGTTTTGATCGCCTGAATGGGTTGGAGAGGAATATTCCCAGATTTTTTCCCCCCAATTGGCCTGGGTTTTTGTCTGTTTTTTGCCTCTCCCAGGTGATCACATGGCTCCGGTTGGGGTGGAGTGTAGAATGTTTCAATATAAGGGGTGTCGCAGTTGTGTGGGGTGTCGGGTATTCACTTTCTGCTCTACTTTGATTCATAGACCTCGGGAATTACAGGAAGGGCTCCATGTAACTCAACGTTTCGGTTTAAACCCAACTATTACACAAAAAGCAACGAAAAATGACAGTATAAGACTTCCTAGCGATTGATGGAAGACATACAATTGCCCATCCAGCCAGTTGCTGCTGTTGTTGATTGTCGGCTCGTGGAGCGAGGGAAGATGTTGGGTCCCCACTGCTGCTTCATGGTGGTTTTTCCTTTCTCTCCTGTTGTTTCTCTCCTGTGCTCTTGTTCTCTGCTCTTACAGATATATCCATTTGATTATACATACCTCCTACTGGGCTGCTTTCAGTTAATGCGACCGGATGAGTCTTGATGGCTGTGATAATGAATCTGGATCTGTTTGGGTGGCCATAATTCACACCTTCTTTGGTGCATGGAATCGACAGGGCCAAAGATAACTCCTTATCTTTTGTGCCCCGTTATCCATGCACGCCTTGTGGGATCTTTTTCTGTCCTGGGTTTTCGCAGACTTGTAGTCTCCATAGGGAACTGTTTTCCCCTCTGGCCAATTAATCCAGGGGCTCCTCTGCTTGATTGTATCAAGACCCTTTGTCTCGATGTTAATCGGGTCTCACTCCTGACCACAGAAATTGCATTAATCAGTGATGAGTCACCAGCTGCCCCAGGCTGGCACTCGTTCTCCCGCCCAACAGTCCCACAGGTTTTCTTTTAACCATTTTAGCCCATGGTCTCTTGCTGTGCCTTGATCATGAATTGCATAACTCTTACAGGGGCGGACTGGTTGGGCTGGGTGCTCTTTATCTATCTGCCTTTGCTCATTGTTCAAAGGTTTATGTGTAACCTTCAGGGCTGCTGACCAAGGGCTGTGCGGCTCTTTGTCGGCCGGTGCGGACACGATGGGCCAAAATGGCCTCCTTCTGCGCTATATATTTCTATGTTTCTATGTTTATTACAAGAGGATTTGAGTATAAGAATAACGATGTCTTACTGCAATTATATAGAGCCCTGGTGAGATTCACCTGGAGTATTGTGTACAGTATTGGTCTTCTTACCTAAGGAAGATATACTTGCCATAGAGGGAGTACAACAAAGGTTCACCAGACTGATTCCTGGGATGGGGGGATTGTCCTATGAGGAGAGATTGAGTAGACTAGGCCTATATTCTCTAGAGCTTAGAAGATTGAGAAGTGATCTCATTGAAACATACAAACTTCTTACAGGATCACCACAGAATGGGGCAGGGGACACATGACGGAGCAGAATTAGGTTGGTATTCTTGGGCTGGGTAGCCAAGTACCAAAAGGGGGGATTGAAGTGGGACATTGCGTCCTTCAGGAATTAAGGGGTTAACAATGCAACCTGCAAACTAACTGCAATGGCTGAGATGGCACGTAGGCATAAACCACAGACAGGCTGAAGCTAAAATCAATCCCCTGAAATAACGTCCGAAGCGCAAGCATGGGATGCGGTTGGTAAATGGCGTAGTCTAAGAAGCAGTCACGGTTCAAATGTACAAACCACAAACTTCAGGTGATCTTTGAATGTTACGCGAGCTAGGCAAAAAAATAGACGAGCGGCTATGTGACGCAAAAGAGGATTAACCAATCAGCCACTGGGCATGCGGGCCTTGAGTGAATCAAATGGTGCCAAAGGGTCGTGAGGTTGAGCATGTAACTTTAAGTGTATAAAAAGCTATTGAAACTTACATATCATTGGACAGTAACCTGGTTAGACCCAGAGCAGGTCACCTCCCCACCAGTGCAAAATAGAGACTACTTGAACTTTCGATCGCAGACCTGGTGTCGAGTGTTTATTTTAAATGTTGCACTTCAGTTAGCGTAGTCGGCAGGATCTCAAGTGGGTGGCGGACACCGGCAAATGGAAGCCATGTCAAAGGCGTGAGTACATTTTAATTACCACGCACAGTTAGGACAAGAGCAGTAATCTGTCTGGTGTCAGCTGCCTGAGAGATCTGAATCTGCAGGTCTGGCCGAGAATTCAAGTAGCCAGCGGAAGATCCCAGGTGAAACAATTGTGATTGGTTATATAGAAGTGTTTCTGATAATTGATATATGTTGCAAGTGTTAGTCTCACTCGTGAGGAGTAAGTAAGGGACATACCGCTGACAACATATAGCCATGGGAAGTGAGAAACTCGAGTGGGGACCACAGGGGTCTCTGACATTGTACCTAGCAGATAAAAATCAAAAATTAATTGAAATTAAACAAAATTGGAAACCAGACGACCCACCCGCGGCACAAAGGAAGTGGTGGGATTCAGAAAAGAAACAAAAAGAGGAGAAAGCCCTCGTTTTACTCACTGGCGTGTATTGTGAATTAAGTTGATGGCCTCGACTATTAACTGAGAAAGCGACAAAATAAACTTACAGTAGGTGTGATGGTGACAGCACCCGTCAGGACAATATATAAGGGGGGGGAGGTTTAGAGAAGATCTCTTCACCCAGAGGGTGGTGGGGGTCTGGAACTCACTGCTTGAAAGGGTGGTCGAGGCAGAAACCCTCACCACATTTAAAAAGTACTTGGAGGTGCACTTGGAGTGTATGGGGATCAGAAATTGAAACTGGTTTAAGGAATAATGGATAGTTATGACTCAATAAAAAGGAGAAAAGGGAAGATTATGTTTCAGGCATATTCCTTTGTGTGATTGTAGCTCCTCCCCCTTTTCCAAGTGGTATTGGGAATTTTAAGATTGGAATTACTGAGGTTAATTAACCTATTAAAAATATGGCCATGATAAAATTCTGGTTGGTGTAAATTGTGTGGAGAGCCTTTAGTTTCGAAAATAAGGCATTTCACATCAATAATTGGTATTGGTTTTTATAAATTCTGACTAATGTGTAACTGGGGATAAAAACATGAAGTGCTATTGTGTGCGGAGTTGTTTTTCTGAATGTTTATTTTAAGTGTAAAAGCACAGAGACATTAAACTGGAAAGGCTGTGGAACGAAGGTTGACATTGATTGATGGTGCCTGTGTTTGTCGGCTTTCGAAACAAAGGAAGTTAACTCTTTGACAGGCAGCTGTGAACTTTGTTTTAATTCAGTGTGCGATAACTTTTGAATATTGGAGATTTTCTTAATTTGAAGAGAATATTTGCTCCTGGGGCAGAAGGAATTTTAGGATCATATTACAAATTAACCCCTCAGGCTCTTAAGCAGAATCAGCAAAGATTCTCTGTTTCTTTTGTTTTAAGTAGGTGACCATCGGGAGGAGGCGATATTGTTTAAAGGGGTTAATGGATTGTGCCTGAGGGGTCAGGAGGGCACACAACCATAATCCACTACATCTGGCCCCGAGCAAATCTCAGGAGTGGGAGGTGGGGGGGGGGGGGGGGGCAGGTAATGGAACAAAATTATGCCAGGGTGGAAGTTTTGGACTTCGGTACAAGGGACCGTATAATATCGTTGATAAAGCTAGTCCCATGGTATATGAAGCCTAGTTACCTAGGAGAATTAAATGGTTTCATATTAACCAGATTTAGTTTTTTCAGTTTACCAGCAGGTACCAAGACAAGAGGAAACGGTTCTGAACATGGGGAGTGGGATTCGTCCTCTCCAGGGGGATGAGGAAGAAGGGATGCCTAATGGGATACCTCCACCTAATCAGGTACAGTATGATCCAAAGGGAAGTGGACAGGACACGGGAGCTGGAAGAATCTCCTCGGGTCCCAGATCTGGAACAACCTCCTGTCCACAGACATGCCTCGCAAACCCCGCCAATCTTACAAAATAGTAAGAGACATATTGTGAATGGTAGAAGTAGGGACGGCCGAGGGTATAGGATAGGGGTACATTTCCAGTGGCATAGTAATCATCCCACTGTAACCGCCCATTATATCAAGGGGTGCAAGGACGGGAGCGCGGTTGTACAAGCAGTAGAGTTAAAAAAAAACTCATCCAAAGGCTTCTTCTCCAATGAAGAAACAGATGTGTGGGAAAAGTGAATTGTTTGTCATAAACACATCCCAGGGCCAACAAATGGGCTAACGGTAATCTCAACTAAGATGATATTGTACCATGATGTGCATCACGAGGTGGTACGGTAATATTGAATCTGACCAAAGTGGGACTACCGGGGTGGTGCAAGCCTAAAACAGCGCGGCTACGTGGGAGAATGAGCAAGGGGTTTTGGCAGAGGGCCAGTACAACCTGCACTGAGTTCAGGGAGAGTGATGGGCTTGATCGTACCTTGACAAGAATGGTGCTGAGACTATTGGGGAGTATCATAACAGACAGCGGTGAGGCCTGAGTAATATGTTGCAACTGGTTTAATGCTAAAAAAGGGGTAAACCAGATTATAGAAGGGGAACAAATCGTCTTCAACGAAGCGGCTTGAAGTAATGTATGGATCCTGGTTAGTGGAACAAGCCCAAGGAAAGCTGCAGTATATTGCAGAGGGAAAGCTCTCTTTCTGGGTAACTAATTGCGGCCAAGGGCAATGTCCACTTATCAACTTACTAAGGCTCTGTGCCAAGTCAGAAGATTGGTACAAGTGTACCCGGTGGCATGAGTGCCATTTACATCACCATTCGAGACAGTAGGGTATTACCCAATCATGCCTGAGAAAATGTAGTAGGATACAATGAACATCGGAGATGTAACTCGGGTGAATGGGAAAAACATGGGTAGCCCCAGGCCGAATTGGGTGTGCTCAAGTTCAGGATATGCTCATTTGCCTCGACAACGTGGTAGAACATACAGCCTCTGCATGGGGTTTAATTGGGATGGGATAACATGCAACTGCACAATGAAGGTAATTGCGGGACAACATTTTCCCGTACGATCTGTATAAAGAGGGAAGGGTGAATATTGTGTCAGCACCATACACCGGGAATACCAGTACGGTACCAACCTGACTTGTCCCATCGCGACGGAAATGTTTGTTTTACCCCAGTCCAAACTGTGAGACTGGGGCGCAGGTTTCATTAAGTATTTATTTGCGTAGGCAAGTAAATATCACTGTAAGAAAGGAGTTAAAAGTGTAACTGCCAAAGGGAAGATAGAATGAATTTGGATAATTAATTGGGCCAATTTAAGACTAAATACAGTGGGCATTAAGTGAAATAGAAACATAGAAACATAGAAAATAGGTGCAGAAGTAGGCCATTCGACCCTTCGAGCCTGCACCACCATTCAACAAGATCACGGCTGATCATTCCCTCAGTACTCCTTTCCTGCTTTCTCTCCATACCCCTTGATCACTTTAGCCGTAAGGGCCATATCTAACTCCTTCTTGAAGATATCCAATGAACTGGCATCAACAACTCTCTGCAGTAGGGAATTCCACAGGTTAACAACTCTCTAAGTGAAGAAGTTTCTCCTCATCTTAGTCCTAAATGGCCTACCCCTTATCCTAAGACTTTGTCCCCTGGTTCTGGACTTCCCCAACATCGGGAACATTCTTCCCGCATCTAACCTGTCCAGTCCTGTCAGAATCTTATGAGTTTCTATGAGATCCCCTCTCATCCTTCTAAACTCCAGTGTATAAAAGCCCAGTTGATCCAGTCTCTCCTCATATGTCAGTCCCGCCATCCCGGGAATCAGTCTGGTGAACCTTTGCTGCACTTCCTCAGATTAGGAGACCAAAACTGAACACAATATTCCAGGTGAGGACTCACAACTGCAGTAAGACCTCCCTGCTCCTATACTGAAATCCCCTCGCTATGAAGGCCAACATACCATTAGCCTTCTTCACCGCCTGCTGTACCTGCATGCCAACCTTCAATGACTGATGAACCATGACACCCAGGTCTCGATGCACCTCCCCCTTTCCTAATCTGCCACCATTCAGATAATATTCTGCCTTCTTGTTTTTGCCCCCAAAGTAGATAACCTCACATTTATCCACATTATACTGCATCTGCAAATGGGGAACAGAGGGTCACAACGGCTAGACGCTGAGGTGATACCTACAGTACATATGATTGAGGTAGTCAGACAATGAACCACGAGACGATGTGTGGTTTTCATGTTATTCATAGCCAGTATAGACCAAGAAGTTCAAGACTGAGCCCAACGTTTGAGAACCCTTTTACTAAAGGGAAACGATCGGATTTTGCAGTTGTCAGAAACCGGGGACGAGGTCGCCAGACAAATGCTGCAAGTCGAGGAAATCTGAGAGCCTCATGCCCAAACTATCAATAAGATAAATGTGTGACTGATCTCACCCAAGAAACACATAAAGAACTTGTATGTGCAATGTATGGAACGTGGTTACTAGGGAACATCCGATACAATGTAAACCAGATGAAATGGAAAAATACCCGACTGGACAAGTAATGAGCAGTTGTCCAAATGGACTAAGGACGGTATTACCCTCTGCGATGTTCGCAAGGCAACACAAGTGTTCTTGTCCCCAAGTAATTGTATCACCAAAGAGGTGAAGTTGATAGGTATGGTCCTAGCTGTCCCACAGGTAGAGGGCACGGAGGGTGGACCTCTGTGGACGGTACGGAACATTGGCGAGATTCAAGGTCAAACCCAGGATTTATTCCATAATAGCCCCCCCCTATGCGGTGAAACTAAGTGGCCCATTCCAAGTGGTGCATATCGACGGCTGCATACAATATTGGGATGTGATAGTGTGCGCACACCCCATAGAAGGAGGGCAACGTATTGCGTGCGGGTTCACTCAGATGGTTAATTACACGTTGGAGATCAGCCCCCTTAGTCAGGGAGGGACTGAGGTGGTAGCCCGGGATGATGGGACGTACTGCATATCTACCAAGGAAAATGAGTACAAGCATGTACGATCCCACAACCTAACTTCTGTTTTATGCCCAAAGCTGTGGTCCAGATAGGCCATTGATAACTTCCCACAAAAGGAGGAACGCATAAAGAACATTACTTAGAACAACCCAGAATGGAATGATGAAATGAAACAATTCGAGATACCCAGTTGGCAGAGCATCCCCCGTCTCAAAGAACTTTTGGACGCAATTGAAAAAGGACACTGAGAAAGTAAAAGGACATTATCAGGAGATTTTGGAAGATATCATAAAGCATTCGAAGGACATCGAAGAAAGCCTAAAGGACACTCAGTGGTGGAAACATGTATGGAATTGTGGAATGAATGTGTATCTCCGTCCATGGATTCTCACGTACTGGTGGTTATACAGTTAGGATTAGCAGTGGGACGGGGAATTGGGTTATGTGTGGCATCCAGGAAAAGGAAAGCAAAGACATTGTTTATGGAACAGCCGAGCACCCTGACATATTCTGAGATGGAGATTACCTCCCGGGTCCCACAAACCGTGTGGCTGATCACCACAGAATGGGGCAGGGGACACATGACGGAGCAGAATTAGGTTGGTATTCTTGGGCTGGGTAGCCAAGTACCAAAAGGGGGGATTGAAGTGGGACATTGTGTCCTTCAGGAATTAAGGGGTTAACAATGCAACCTGCAAACTAGCTGCAATGGCTGAGATGGCACGTAGGCATAAACCGCAGACAGGCTGAAGCTGAAATCAATCCCCTGAAATAACGACCGAAGCGCAAGCATGGGATGCGGTTGGTAAATGGCGTAGTCTAAGAAGCAGTCACGGTTCAAATGTACAAACCACAAACTTCAGGCGATCTTTGAATGTTACGCGAGCTAGGCAAAAAAATAGACGAGCGGCTATGTGACGCAAAAGAGGATTAACCAATCAGCCACTGGGCACACGGGTTTGAACAAATCAAATGGTGCCAAAGGGTCGTGAGGTTGAGCATGTAACTGTAAGTGTATAAAAGGCTGTTGAAACTTAGGTATCGTTGGACAGTGACCTGGTTAGACCCAGAGCAGGTCACCTCCCCACTGGTGCAAAATAAAGACTACTTGAACTTTCGAACGCAGGCCTGGTGTCGAGTGTTCATTTTAAATATTACACTTGACAGGGTAGATGCAGGGAGGATGTTTCCCCTGGCTGGGGAATCTAGAACCAGAGGTCACAGTCTCAAAATAAGGGGTCGGCCATTTAGGACCAAGATGAGGAGAAATGTCTTCACTCAGAGGGTGGTGAATCTCTGGAATTCTCTACCCCAGAGGGCTGTGGAAGCTGTAGGGGGTGGTGTCAATGGGGTCAGCTTGCCTTCCCTGACCCAGAGCAGTTACGAGTCACTCCCACTCCCTGGTTCTCGAGCCTGGATTTATTCATCCGGTGTGATAAAGTACAGCAGACAGCTGTTTTGTACAAAGAAATGTATGGTTTTTATTCAAGAAGAATGAATACACCTTTTATTAAAACTGAGAAAAATTATCACTTTAGATGAGAGAAAATTTATCACTTTAAAGGAGAGAAGACTTATCACTCTAATGGGGAATCCTTTACTCAAACACAAGAGAGTACATAGCAGTACAACACCTCCCACCTCCCAATTCCCCTAGCTAACTAGGTTAGGCTCTGGGGCTTCAGGGACTATGCTCACCAATGCTTCCTTGACAGTCGGTAATGGGTCACGGTTTCGGGGTGCGTTGGATTTTTTCGATTCTGCTAGCCGTACCCCGAACATAGGAGAGGACTTCTTGCTACGTGTTCCTCAATTGGGTGGTGTCCGCTGATGCGGTGGGGTGCGAATTGGATTTATGGGGCAAGTACCCACTTTCTTCCTTCAGCAGTAGGTTTTAAAGTTCTTTTCGGTAATGTTTTACCCATTGGTAGCTCAGAGATAGCTTGTAGAGTGGAAACAGCTTGCGAATCTTTGGGTTTTCGTCGAGTTGACTTCAGTTTGGAAATCGTTGGTCGTGGTGGCTCAATATTACCAATTTGGTTGCTGGTAATATCTCAGTGGTTGTTCCGTGAGCCTCTTGCTGCTGCGGCGTGCTTGGTGTCCTGGTCGCTTACGATATTGTCTTGGTTGATGTTCTGAAGAACCAGGTTAATGAAAAACTGGTGTGCTGATCTTGAAGTCTGCCAGGTCTGAAGCATACGAAGCTGGTGTAGAAGCAAAGTGTTCTCCTGGCTGTAAAAACAGGCCTTAATTATACTTTGAGGGACTTCCTTATCTGCGCCCTAAATCAACCTTGGTTCTTTGTTTAGGTTTTGCAGCCCAGCTAACTGAAACTTGATTAAGTTTTAATCTGGCGTTAATAGATTTCTGAGTTGATGAGCTCTTGTCCATTGTGATAGCATTGCTTTTTTTTTCTTCTGGAAGACTGGCCTGAGCCAGATATTTCTATGCCTGTTGAAAAGGTGTTGGAATATGTATGTGACATTTGGGTCCTCTGGGTGGGGTGGATAATGTTTTTTCCGTGGTCGATTGTTTAAATGTTAATGTTTTTTAGGTGCAGGTTTCGGGGGTAAACAGTTCCCAGGCAATTTGATTAGCTCCAATGTCCAAACTGGCCTTTTAGAGATTGACCCCATCCCTTTTCGTGCAGACCCAACATTCACCTTTTAAAAATCCCAAACTTGGTTAAAACGTTTAGATTTCTTCCATAAGCATTTTAGGATCCCAAACTTTCTGTTTGATAGTCCCAAATCAAATTTCCTTTTCAATGAGTCCAAACACTGAGGGGTTTCCACGAATTTTGCAACCCTACAAGGCTCAGTCTTTGAGTATATTCAAGACAGAGATCAATAGATTTCTGGATATTAAGGGAATCAAGGGATATGGGAATAGTGCAGGAAAGTGGAATTTGAGGCAGAAGATTAGCCATGATCTCATTGAATGGCGGAGCAGGCTCGAGGAGCCGAATGCCTACTTCTGCCCCTAATTCTTACGTCCTTATGTAGCCTGTTTTTGTGATGTTGTTGCGGGATACCGGGGAGAACTCCCCTGCTCTTCAAAATAGTGCCATGGGATCTTTTATGCCCAGCTGAGAGAGGGGCTTTGGTTTAATGTCTTAGCCAAAAGGCGGCCCCTCTGACAGTGCAGCGCTCCCTCAGCACTGCACTGGGAGTGTTAGCCTAGATTTTGGAGCTCAACTCCCTGGAGTGGGACTTGAACCCACAATTTTCTGACTCAGAGATGAGGGTACTGCCCACTGAGCCACAATGGACCATTGCCCCATTAAGTTTGTTACCTCAGCACTTCATATACATCTCCATCATAGTCTCCAGCTTTGTCAGAGCATGCTTCCTAAACACAGATAAAGGTTCTCCAGCAGATAAATCTCGGTGAAATATCTCCCTGACCCCTTAAAAAATTATGAAGCATCAGCTGACATTAATCCAACACAACAGCCTACATTATTCAACCCAAACATCTACGTTAGACATGTTTCCATAATTCCAGCTGTGTGAGCTGCACAGGGACGAGAATGTTCTGTCTATAATGGATCACCTCTGTCAACATAACCATGTAAAGTGTCTATCGACTCCGATACAGATATTTATCTCGTTTTTTATTACGTTTCTAAGATGTTGGCCTGCACTGCCTTGCAGCCTGGTTAACAACAGGTTAAAGTGGGATCGTTATTTACGTATGTTGACGATGATGAAAGGATTTGGTAGGGTGTATAGAGAGAGATAATTTCCTCTGGTGGGGGGAGTCTCGAACAGTGGGCCATAACTTTAAAATTAGGGCCAGGCTGTTTAGGTTATTTCTAATTCATTCCTGGGATGTGGACGTCGCTGGCAAGGCCGGCATTTATTGCCCATCCCTAATTGCCCCTTGAAAAGGTGGTGGTGAGCCGCCTTCTGGAACCGCTACAGTCCGTGTGGTGATGTCAGGAAGCATTCCTTCACATAAGTTATTGGAAATTTGGAACTCTCTCCCCCAAACAAGTTGTTGAGGTTGGGAGTCAATTGGAAGCCGAGATTGATAGATTTTTGGGGGGTAAGCAATGTGGAGCTAAGGCGGTTAAATCAGCCGTGATCTAATTGAATGGCGGAACAGGCTTGAGAGGCTCAATGGCCTCCTCCTGTTCCTATGCTCCTGTGTTCCCATTCGTAATT
Source organism: Pristiophorus japonicus (assembly GCF_044704955.1). Taxonomy (NCBI): domain Eukaryota; kingdom Metazoa; phylum Chordata; class Chondrichthyes; family Pristiophoridae; genus Pristiophorus; species Pristiophorus japonicus. The sequence goes on along the minus strand of NC_091991.1, from coordinate 108,213,955 downwards.
CCTCTATCCAGCATTTTTAAAAAAAAGTCCATTTGCCTGTTAAAATCGCAGCAAAGAGAGATTTCAACAACAACTTGCATTTATATAGCGCCTCTAATATAGTAAAACACCACAAGGCGCTTCACAGGAGCATTAAATGGTCGGACGCTAATACTCGCACAGCACAATCCAAGGTCAGAAGAGCACAATGGATGGGGGTGGTTGGGAAATGGAAACGTTTGAAACTGTTCCAGGAAACGTCAGTACATGAATGGACAGAAGTCAAGGGGACCTTCCTCCGCACCTTAGGCCGGAATTTCCTGGGGTCTGTGCGGGTCCACTCAGAGGCGGGTCGGGTGGGAAATGTGAAACATCGAGCAGTGGGTCAGGAAACCGTCACCCTCCCGCTCCCAGCGCCTTTCCCTCGGACGTGTTTACCGGTGTAGCAGTGACCTGAACGGCAGAGGCGGCCGAGCAAATTTAAATCATTATTAGGTACTTGTCAGACCCTTCAGAACGTTTCTAACCCCACCTTGCAAATTTCCCTGGATGAGCGCGGGAATCCCGCAGCTCGGGAACCATGTCTGTGAACCTGAGGCGGGAGCTGAGTGGCCATTGATCCAGCTCATTAGTGCCCAGCATGGAAAGTGCAATAAATACTCCCACCTCCCAGCTGGGCACTTTCCTCAGGCAGATACTGCTCCTGACGGCATTGTCAGCACAGATTGAGCTTTCTACAGGTTGCAAGTGGTTCCAGCAAAGTCGTCAGTCTCTGTCACCTCATTGGTAGAGCCAATCTCACCAATGACAGATTATTTCTTTCATCTCTACTTAACCTGCCATCTATTCCATCAGCATGGTTGGTGTTTATACTGTCTCACCTTAGTCCTCAAAATCGGACCATGATCAGCCCCAACACCAGCAGCACCAGGCACACCAGCAGCACCAACAACACCACCAACCTTCTCCTCCACTCCCTGATGCTGCACGGGACAGAGGAAACCAGCGCAGCGCCGAAGACGATACCCCCAACACGGGGTATACAGGGAGAGGATGAGCCTCCAGAACATGACGGAGCAGCAGTGCCAAAGGAGGCTCCGGCTATCGAGCAAGACCTGCAGCCCAGGGGAGCAGGTGGATATATGTGGCCATCACAACACCCATCATCACCCAAGAGTATTTGTTTTTTTTATTTGTTCCAAGATGTGAGCGTCGCTGGCAAGACTGGCATTTATTGCCCATCCCTAATTGCCCCTTGAGAAGGTGGTGGTGAGCTGCCTTCTTGAACCGCTGCAGTCCGTGTGGTGAAGGTGCTCCCACAGTACTGTTAGGGAGGGAGTTCCAGGATTGTGACCCAGCGACGATGAAGGAACGGCCGATATATTTCCAAGTCAGGATGGTGTGTGACTTGGAGGGGAACGTGGAGGTGATGGTGTTCCCATGCGTCTGCTGCTCTTGTCCTTCTAGGTGGTAGAGGTCGTGGGTTTGGGAGATGCTGTCAAAGAAGCCTTGGTGAGTTGCTGCAGTGCATCTTGTAGAAGGTACACACTGCAGCCACGGTGCGCCAGTGGTGGAGGAAGTGAATGTTTAAGATGCAGTGCCTGCACAGTCCTAGATGAACCTTCAAATGCAATGTGGCCATGACTGCTTTAACTATCCCGGCTGAAAACGCGTCATCGATGATGTTATCAGACCCGCACCATTTAATAGGGCCGGGTAACACAGGGCGGGCTTAACAGGCCTCATTGTGGGAAATCGCTCTGAGCAGTGGCATGAAGTGAGGAATGGGTCGTGACCCACCACGGCGACTGCCCCCATCCCACCCGCCCAGGTACAGAGCATTCCGGCCTTAATCTTCTCGGGTCCTGGCCTGACCCCAGAGGGTTCGATGCTGATGCCCGGGTGGTTCGAAGCAATAAATTGCTCTCCCAGCACCAACATCTCTGCACCTTGAAGACCACAAGAAAACAGAACGTATGTTTGAAAAAAACAAAAGTATGAATGAGGCATTACGGTGACTGAAAATGGATGGGCACCACAGGTGGCACCCTGAAGGCTGGCAGGGAGTCCACGCTACTGCGCTACAGAAATTCCTCATGTCGCTGTGAAACCACCTATCTGAAGGCGAGAGCAGACTGCTGGATGGGCCTCACTACATCAGCATCGAAGCACTGACCACACTCAACCAGCTCCGCTGGGCGGGCCACATTGTCCGCATGCCCAACACAAGACTCCCAAAGCAAGCGCTCTACGTGGAACTCCGTCACGGCAAGCGAGTCCCACGTGGACAGAGGAAACGTTACGAGGCTACCCTCAAAGCCTCCCTGATAAAGTGCAACATCCCCACCGACACCTGGGAGTCCCTGGCCTAAAACTGCCCTAAGTGGAGGAAGTGCATCCGGGAGGGCACTGAGCACCGAGAGTCTCTTCACCGAGAGCATGCAGAAATCAAGCGCAGGCAACGGAAGGAGCGTGTGGCAAACCAGTCCCACCCACCCTTTCCTTCAACCACTGTCTGTCCCACCTATGCCAGAGACTGTAATTCCCGCATTGGACTGTTCAGTCACCTGAGAACTCACTTTTAAAGTGGAAGCAAGTCTTCCTCGATTTCGAGGAACTGCCTATAGTGATCTATGATGATGACTGCGTCAGTATCCATGGGAACAATGAAGAGTTTTTTCGGTTTTCTTCGAAACATGCAGAAGGCCCGATTCTCCATTCCAGCCCCCAATTATTATCCCCTTTCCCCATACCGTGATATGGAACCAACCCGTGGAAAGTCGAATGCTTGCCCTGCAGACTGCCTTCAGCTGGCCCCACGATGAAGTGACTACATCCATTGGCCTTTGCTGTCTGATGTTGAGCAGTACGTTGAGCTGATATGGTCTTGAGTTAGTTAACCTTTTGCACACCGCAAGCATTACTGGAATCTGTGATGGTTCCACAATCGTGCCCCTGGAGCGTTTCATTTGAATCTAATTCAGATTTCAGCCTGTGTATAATTTGTACAGTACACGGAGCAACACAGTTCATCTCTGGAACATTTTGATTCTTTCACGGCGGGGAGGGCTGAGCGTTAGTTAACAGGGTGCCGCTAATTGGAATGCTGATTTCAAACGGAACGCTAGCTTGTTCCCGATGTGTTCTGCTGAGTCGGAAAATTTGTTTACACCGCAGGGACCCCTCTCACTTAGAGACTATTTATGTGTTTGCTTCGTGTGTTTTCCTGATTGTTTGAATCTATCAGAATTCGCCAAATTGTAAAATTGCATTGACTGACAGCAGATGTTACTGCTCCGATGATGTGTTGGCACGAGAGGACCTGGGCCAATCAGGATAGCTGGGGTGGGAGGACAGACGTGAGGGTGGGAATCACTCTTTAACATGAGATAGAATATAGAGGTGAGCTGTGTGCGTGTGTGCACACAGTATAATCAAGATTAAGGGCTGATCTAATCGTGGTGATTAGATTAGATGATCAAAGGATTTGATCGGGTAGATTGAGACAGACTATTCCCTCTGGTGGGGGGAGACCAGAACAAGGGGGCATCACCTTGACATTAGAGCCCGGCCTTTCAGGGGTGATGACAGGAAGCACTTCTTCACACAAGGGGCAGTGGGAATCTGGAACTCTCTCCCACAAAAACGTTGAGGCTGGGGTTCAATTGAAAATGTCAAAACTGAGATTGATAGCTCATTGGGTATGGGTATTAAAGGTTCGAAACCGAGGTGGGTAAATGGAGTTAAGATACAGATCAGCCATGATCTGATTGAACGGCGGAACAAACTCGAGGGACTGAATGGGCCTCCTCCTGTTCCTGTGTAACAGGCTCGAGGGGCTGAATGGGCTTCCTCCTGTTCCTGTGTAACGGGCTCGAGGGGCTGAATGGCCTTCTCCAGTTCCTGTGTAACGGGCTCGAGGGGCTGAATGGCCTTCTCCAGTTCCTGTGTAACAGGCTCCAGGGGCTGAATGGCCTCCTCCTGTTCCTGTGTAACAGACTCCAGGGGCTGAATGGGCCTCCTCCTGTTCCTGTGTAACAGACTCGAGGGGCTTAACGGCCTCCTCCTGTTCCTGTGTAACAGGCTCCAGGGGCTGAATGGGCCTCCTCCTGTTCCTGTGTAACAGGCTCGAGGGGCTGAATGGCCTCCTCCTGTTCCTGTGTAACAGGCTCGAGGAACTGAATGGCCTCCACCTATTCCTGTGTAACAGGCTCGAGGGGCTGAATGGCCTCCTCCTGTTCCTGTGTAACAGGCTCGAGGGGCTGAATGGGCCTCCTCCTATTCCTGTGTAACAGACTCGAGGGGCTAAATGGGCTCCTGCTCTTCCTGTGTAACAGGCTCCAGGGACTGAATGGGCCTACTCCTGTTCCTGTGTAACAGGCTCGAGGGGCTGAATGGCCTCCTCCTGTTCCTGTGTAACAGACTCGAGGGGCTGAATGGGCTCCTCCTGTTCCTGTGTAATAGGCTCCAGGGACTGAATGGGCCTACTCTTTTCTTGTGTAACAGGTTCCAGGGGCTGAATGGGCTCCTCCTGTTCCTGTGTAACAGGCCCGAGGGGCTGAATGGCCTCCTCCTGTTCCTGTGTAACAGATTCGAGGGGCTGAATGGGCCTCCTCCTGTTCCTGTGTAACAGGCCCGAGGGGCTGAATGGGCCTCCTCCTGTTCCTGTGTAACAGGCTCGAGGGGCTGAATGGCCTTCTCCTGTTCCTGTGTAACAAGCTCGAGGGGCTGAATGGCCTACTCCTGTTCCTGTGTAACAGGCTCGAGGGGCTGAATGGCCTACTCCTGTTTCTGTGTAACAGACTCGACGGGCTGAATGGGCCTCCTCCTGTTCCTGTGTAATAGGCTCGAGGGCTGAATGGGCCTCCTCCTGTTCCTGTGTTCCTGTGTCTCAGAGGAATGTTGTGATCTGGACATGATTGCCCTACCTGTGCGCTGTCTGTTTTAACAAGTGTAAGTCATGCCGAAGATTGACTTGTTTGGATGATGTGACCAAGTCGATCTCGGTACTTCTGGGCTCCAGTTAGAAGGAAGAATTACCCTGCATCAAAGTACCTCCCCTTTGAATCTTCAAGATCCTCTCCTTTCCACAACAGCACCAACAACTTACATTTATATGGCTTCTATAATGTAGAACATCCAGCAGGGTGCTGCACAGGAGCATTAGCAGAGAGAATTCTGCACCTGAACTATTCCCTGGGTGTGGGTGATGCTGCATTGATGGCTGATCCCGAGCTGTGAGAAGTAGTGGTGATGGTGGGACATTTCTAGAATCTAAAACTAGGGGACATAGCCTCAGAATAAGGATCGCCCATTTCAAACTCAGATGAGGAGGAATTTCTTCTCTTAGAGGGTTGTAAATTTGTGGCATTCTCTGCCCCAGAGAGTTGTGGAGGCTGGGTCATTGAATATATTTAAGGCAGAGATAGACAGATTTTTGAGCGATAAGGGAGTAAAGGTTTATGGGGAACGGGCAGGGAAGTGGAGCTGAGGCCAAGATCAGATCAGCTATGATCTTATTGAATGGAGGAGCAGGCTCGAGGGGCCGTATGACCTACTCCTGCTCCTATTTCTTATTTTCTCTGTAGTCTATCATATTGACAAGTTCTTTCTTATTAATCAAGCCTTATCGGTTATCAATAATCCCATCGAATTTCCCACCAGTTACTTACTCAGTGTGTGAGACACAGATGTGTTGTGAGGTGTCGATCAGTTCAAGGTAGCATTGGGCAGCCTGGTTATGTAACCTGTGATCGTGGTGCTGGGTTGGTTGGGGGCAGGTGTGGGGTGGAGGGGATGGAGGCGGTTGGGAGGGGGAGGAGTGGTTGGGGGCGGGGAGGGAGGAGGGGGTTGTGGGAGTGGTTCGGGACGGGGGGGGTTGGGGAGTGCTAGGAGTGGGGCGGTGGAGGTCGGGGAATGGGGGGAAGCAGAGGGAGTGGGGTGGTGAGGGTCAGGGAATGGGGGGAGCGGGGTGGTGAGGGTCGGGGAATGGGGGGTGAGGGTCGGGGAGTGGGGGGAGTGGGACAGTGGGGGGTCGGGGAATGGGAGTAGTGGGGGGAGTGGGGTGGTGAGGGTCGGGGAATGGGGGGTGAGGGTTGGGGAGTGGATCGGTGAGGGTCGGGGAATGGGGGGTGAGGGTTGGGGAGTGGGGGGAGCGGGTCGGTGAGGGTCGGGGAATGGGGGGAGCGGGTCGGTGAGGGTCGGGGAATGGGGGGAGTGGGTCGGTGAGGATCGGGGAATGGGGGGAGCGGGGGGGGGGGAGTGGATCGGTGAGGGTTGGGGAGTGGGGGGAGCGGGTCGGTGGAGGTTGGGAGTGGGGGGAGTGCGAGGAGTGGGGTGGTGAGGTTCGGGGAATGGGGGGAGCGGGGTGGTGAGGGTCGGGGAGTGGGGGGAGTGGGTTGTCGGGGGGAGTGGGGTGGTGAGGGTGTCGGGGGGGAGTGGGGTGGTGAGGGTCTTGGAATGGGGGGAGCAGAGGGAGTGGGGCGATGGGGGGTCGGGGAGTGGGACGGTGAGGGTCGGGGAATGGGGGGAGTGGAGGCAGTGGGGCGGTGGAGGTTGGGGTGCGGGGAGAGTGCGAGGAGTGGGGTGGTGAGGGTCGGGGAGTGGTGGGAGCGGGGGGAGTGGGACGGTGAGGGTCGGGGAGTGGGGTGGTGGGGTGTCGGGGGGAGTGGGGCGTCGGGGAGTGGGGGGAGTGCGAGGAGTGGGGTGGTGAAGGTCGGGGAGTGGGGGGAGTGGGGAGATGAGGGTCGGGGAGCAGGGGGAGTGGGACAGTGGGGGGGTCGGGGAATGGGGGGTGTGGGACGGTGAGGGTCGGGGGGAGTGGGGCGGTGGGGTATCGGGGGGAGTGGGGCGGTGGGGGTTGTGGAGGCTCAGAGTGCCGTGGTCTGATGCAGAACCGTTTCTTGTTGCAGTGAAACGCCAAGCTGTCTGTGTGCACTGCGCTGAGCTCTCTCAAAGTGTTGGATCGAAGCCCGGTCCGAACATAGAGCAACAATGGTGGTGCCTTGGGCATCGCAATATGGACTCCCCACCCCTCCCAGAAACCATGGGATTTCCCAGGAGAGGGGGAGAATGGGTAAACATCCCAAGGCCAAATTTGGGGGCAGAACGAATCTGGGATGTTCCTCTCTGATCCTCTTAACCAATCAAAACTAGTCCAGGAGATTACTCTGGCTCAGATAATGCTATGCAGTACCTACCTTTTAATACGGGGTGATCTCTGCCCCAGCTTGAAGGAATTCAGAGAATCGGGTGTCTGCTGCTCGAGCTGCTGGCCTGTTCCAGAGGTCCACCATTCTCTAGGGGATTCAGAAGAAACTTCTTTACACAGGGAGTGGGGAGAATGTGGAACTCGCTGTCACAGGGAGTGGTTGAAGCGAATAATATCGATGCATTTAAGGGGAAGCTGGATAAAGGAATGGAAGGGTATGTTGATGGGGTGAGATGAAGGGGTGGAGCATGAACCCCGGCACGGATAGGTTGGGCCCAATGGCCTGTTTCTGTGCCGTACACTCGAGATAATTCGATGAATCCGTTTCTATGAGCCCCATCATTCAGATGCCGTTATTTCCCATTACTGCTTTCTGAATGCCTTTTGTTGAACACGTCAAGCTGTAACTGTGCAGTAAGTGTGACAGGCCTGTTAGCCCCAGCGGACTTCCCCGTGCTGTCGCCAGACGACAACCAAACCATGCTGTTCCTGCTCGAGGAGGGTATCAGGCCTTGCACTTCCATTCACAGTGCTTCAGAACACGACAGCAGGGCGAGTGGGTTGGCCAAGGAGCTTAACTGATGCCCACTGGCCAGTGGGTTACTTGCAACTAATATCGCAAATGCTCCTTTTTTGAAATCAGTGATGTCTTTTGGAGGAAGAATGAATAATTGACGCAGCGAGGGAGAAACATCAGCAATGGTGAAATAAATGCAATTGGATGTGGCTGGGCTGGAGGGCTGCCCATTGGTCCCAATGGAATCGGCTCCGTGTCTGGCCATTTCCTGCAATTATATGTCCTGCACTATGGGTAAAAGCCCCCAAATGTTATCGTCGAATTGACACTTGCACTGGCATTGTGTCAGAGACAATCGGAGACAATAGTCGACATTATTCGAGCAAGACTGAATTTCTATGCAAAATGTATTTGCATGACTGACCGAGAGCGATACTGGACAGATGGCACCGTTCTGAATGATGGAATGAGACAACGATAATGTACAAGAAATGTTAAAGTTTCTCAGAGGGTTTGACAGGGTAGGTGCAGGGAGGATGTTTCCCCCGGGTTGGGAATCTAGAACCAGGGGTCACAGTCTCAGGTTAAGGGGTCGGCCATTCAGGACTGAGATGAGGAGAAATTTCTTCACTCAGAGGGTGGTGAATCATTGGAATTCTCTGCCCCAGAGGGCTGTGGATGTTAAATCATTGAGTCAATTCAAGGCTGAGATCGATAGACTTTTGGACTCCAGGGGAAATCAAGGAATATGGCAATCGGGTGGGAAAGGGGAGTTGAGATCGAAGATCAGCCCTTCTTCTTCTTCTGAGGCAACCCCCAGAGTCGAGGATGACTTGCTTCCACACTAAGATGAGTTCTCAGGTGACTGATGGGACCCATGCAGGACCTACAGTCTCGGTCACAGGTGGGGCAGACGGTGGTTGGAGGGACGGGGTGGGTGGGGGGCTTGGTTAGCCGTACGCTCCTTCTGCTGTTTGCACTTGGCTTCCGCATGCTCCCGGCGAAGAGACTCGAGGTGTTCGCTGCCTTCCCGGATACTTCTCCTCCACTTTGAGCGGTGTTGGGCCAGGGATTCCCAGGTGTCGATGGGGATGTTGCATCTTATCAGGGAGGCATTGAGGGTGTCCTTGAAACGTTTTCTCTGCCCACCTGGGGCTCGCTTGCTGTATTGGAGCTCTGAGTAGAACGCTTGTTTTGGGAGTCTAGTGTCGGACATGTGGGCGATGTGACCCATCCATCAGAGCTGGTCGAGTGTGGTCAGTGCTTCGATGCTGGGGATGTTGGCCTGAGCGAGAACACTGACTTTCGGCGTCGATCTTGCCATTGGATTTGCAGGATCTTGTGGAGGCAGCATTGGTGGTACTTCTCCAGTGTTTTGAGGTGCCTGCTGTACATAGTCCATGTCTCTGAGCCATATAGGAGGGCAGGTATCACCACTGCTCTGTAGACCATGAGCTTGGTGCCAGTTTGAGGTCCTGGTCTGCAAACACTCTCTTCCTCAGGTGACCAAAGGCTGCACTGGCACACTGAAGGCAGTGTTGGGCCTCGTCATCGACGTCTGCCTTTGTTTGTAGTAGGTATTGGTGAGGCCGCATCTGGAGTACTGCGTGCAGTTTTGGTCACCTTACTTAAGGAAGGATATACTAGCTTTGGAGGAGGTACAGAGACGATTCACGAGGCTGATTCCGGAGTTGAGGGGGTTACCTTATGATGATAGATTGAGTAGACTGGGTCTTTATTCGTTGGAGTTCAGAAGGATGAGGGGGGATCTTATAGAAACATTTAAAATAATGAAAGGGATAGACAAGATAGAGGCAGAGAGGTTGTTTCCACTGGTCGGGGAGACTAGAACTAGGGGGCACAGCCTCAAAATACGGGGGAGCCAATTTAAAACCGAGTTGAGAAGGAATTTCTTCTCCCAGAGGGTTGTGAATCTCTGGAATTCTCTGCCCAAGGAAGCAGTTGAGGCTAGCTCATTGAATATATTCAAGTCACAGATAGATAGATTTTTAACCAATAAGGGAATTAAGGGTTACGGGGAGCGGGCGGGTAAGTGGAGCTGAGTCCACGGCCAGATCAGCTATGATCTTATTGAATGGCGGAGCAGGCTCGAGGGGCTAGATGGCCTACTCCTGTTCCTAATTCTTATGTTCTTATGTTCTTATGTTCCCGAGGTATGGAAAATGGTCCACGTTGTCCAAGGCCTTGTCATGGTTCTTGATAATCAGGTGGCTGTACTGTGTGGTGGGGGCAGGTTGGTAGATGACCTTCGTCTTACGGATGTTTAGTGTAAGGCCCATTCTCTTGTATGCTTCTGTGAAGGTGTTGATAATGGCTTGGAGTTCGGCCTCTGAGAGACAAGTACATGGAATGGCTGATTGCTTCTTGGCCTCGGGACCGGAGAGGAACGGAGGCCTGGGTCAGCAAAGATCAGCCATGATCTCATTGAATGGTGGAGCAGGCTTGAGGGGCCGTATGGCCGACTCCTGCTCCTATTTGTTATGTTCTTAAGTACATTGTTTCAATCAGGTCCAGGCCTATGGTTTGGGCTCATGATCTCGGCTGACTTTGTTTGGCTAATTGAGTTCAAAAATTTCAGATCAGAACCACTGCCCCCCTTTTTTCAGACAGCAGGTGTTGGTAATGATTCTGCTGTGGCCATTTATTCTTAGGCAGTCCCCGGAGTCGAGGATGACTTGTTTCCACACAAAAATGAGTTCTCAGGTGACCGATGAGTCCGATGTGGGACCTACAGTCTCGGTCATAGGTGGGGCAGACGGTGGTTGGAGGGACGGGTGGGTGGGGGGCTTGGTTAGTTGTACGCTCCTTCCGCTGTTTGTACTTGGCTTCTGGGTAATCCCACTTTCCAGCTCTCGGTCCGTAGTCCTGTAGGTTACAGCACTTCAGGTGCACATCCAAGTACTTTTTAAATGTGGTGAGGGTTTCTGCCTCTACCACCCTTTCAGGCAGTGAGTTCCAGACCCCCACCACCCTCTGGGTGAAAACATTTCCCCTCAAATCCCCTCTATTACTCCTACCATTTACTTTAAATCTATGCGCCCTGGTTATTGACCCATCTGCCAAGAGAAACGGGTCCTTCCGATCCACTCTATCCAGGCCCCTCATCATTTTATACATCTCAATAAGGTCTCCCCTCAGCCTCCTCTGTTCCAAAGAAAATAACCCCAGCCTATCCAATCTGTCCTCATAGCTAAAATTCTTCAGTCCAGGCAACATCCTCGTAAATCTCCTCTGCACCCTCTCCAGTGCAATCACATCCTTCCTGTAATTGTTTGTTATGTATATAAACATTGTAACTGTGTAAGACTTGCCACCAGAGGGCGCACCTGTTGGAGGCCCAGGGGTCACCTGCACACCTCGTGCAGGCGAGTATAACAGGTTGTCTCATGCTGCTTTGGCACTCTGGAGTTGTATTAAAGAGACTAAGGTCATATCAGTTTAAGCTTACAGTACTCAGTCTTGTGGAGTTATTCCAAACATAACAGCTGAAGAACCTGACAAATCTCTAATTATTTCCAGTTCTAATGAAGGGTCATCGGCCTGAACCGTTAACTCTGATTCTCTCTCCACAGATGCTGCCTGACCTGCTGAGTGTTTCCAGAATGTTCTGTTTTTTTTTGTATTTTAATTCTTGGGATGTGGGCATCACTGGCGAGGCTGGCACTGGTGGGCTGCAATCGCTGCAGCCAGTTGGAGATGCCGTCAAGTTGACGTCCCATCTGCCTGATCATGCGGATGTTTCAAACCCCACGGCACTCTTTGAAGAAATGTGGTGGATTCTTCCAAAACGACTAAGCTCTGGAATTCCCTCACTAAACCTCCCTGTCTCTCTACCGAGCTTGCCTCCTTTAAGATGCTCCCCGTGGACACCTGTGCTAACTTCCCCTTATGTGGGTGGCTGTCAAATTTTGTTTGAGAATAAAGAAAGACTTGCATTTCTGTAGTGCCTTTCACAGCCTCAGAATGTCCCAAACAGCCAATGGAGTACTTTGGAAGTGTAGTCATAGTTGTAATGTGGGAAATAATCTCTTCTGTGAAGTGCCTTTGGACATTTTATGATGTTAAAGGCACTATATAAATGCAAGTAATTCTTGTTGCTGTTGCTTGGCCCATGTTCTCTGGGAATCAACACCACCAAACCAGACTGTGTTGCTCATTGAGGCCACCGTTGTTGACTACATGTTCCCTTTCCTGCCGAATCAGAATCCGGAGCCTGGCATTTTCCCTTGTGGCCCTTCCTACCCTGCAGCAATTGGGAAAACGGCCCCAGGCCATCCTCACCTGGTCACTGCCGTTGGGATCGGATCACTCAAGCTTGCATTGGCACTTGGAGCTCTGCGGGCAATCATCTCTCAGCTCCTGCCCAACGTGACATTCCACCGCAATGATTTTGTTCCACGCCTGCTGCCAGCTTCAGAGCTGCTGCATCAAATGGAGTCAAGATATGAACAGTGAATGCAGACACCGGCCAGCTGGAGAATACTCTGACAAAGCTTCTTCCTAACCACTCCTGTTTTATTAGTGCATACTTTCTGATTATAGTTACAAAGCAGAGCGAGGGAGAGAGAAGGGGAGAGAGGGAGAGAGGGGGACAGGGAGAGAGGGAGAGGCATTGAGAGAGAGAGAGAGAGCGGGGGGAGAGAGGGAGAGAGGTGGGTGGGGGAGAGAGAGAGAGGGAGAGAGAGAGAGAGAGAGGGAACGGGAGAGAGGGAGAATGGGGGAGAGGGAGCGAGGGGGAGCGGGGGAGAGAAAGAGGGAGAGAGAGAGAGAGAGGGGGAGCGTGGGAGAGGGGCAGAGGGGGACCGGGAGAGAGAGAGGGAGAGAGGGGCAGTGGGGGAAGAGAGAGAGAGAGGGCGTGGGGGAGAGAGGGAGAGAGAGAAAGAGAGGGAGAGGGAGCGCGAGCGGGAGCAGGGGAGAGGGAGAAGGAGAGAGGGGGAACAGGGGAGAGGGGGAGAGAGAGAGAGGGAATGGCAGAGGGGGAGAGAAGGAGGGAGAGAGGGAGAGAGAGGGAGTGGGAGAGAGGGACAGGGAGAGAGCAAGGGAGGAAAAGAGGGAGAGAGGGAGAGGGAGAGCGAGAGCGAGTGAGGGAGGGAGGGAGAGAGAGAGAGAGAGAGAGAGAGAAAAAGAGGGAGAGGGAGAGAGATAGAGGGAGAGAGAGGGAGGGAGGGAGAGGATCTCTCTTGTCTGTGACGGGCTTCATTTCTGTGTTTTAAAGTTGCAAAATGTTAAAGTATCTGAAAAATACTGAGCCCTCGCTTTGCTGCATGAGACATTTAGATAGAAACAACAGCATATTACAAGAACCATATGTTGGAATCCGCAGATTGAATGAAATCAACTTTCTAACAAAGAAAGAACTTGCATTTCTATAGCGCCTTTCACGACTTCAGGACGACAAACTGTTTTAGGGCCAACAAAGTGCTGTGTCAAGTGTAGTCACTATTGTAAGGAGGGCAGCAGGTGCATGGGAACACCACCACCTCCACATTCCCCTCCAAGTCACACACCATCCTGACTTGGAAATATATCGTCGTCCTTTCATCATCGCTGGGTCAAAATCCTGGAACTCCCTCCCTAACAGCACCTTCATCACACGGACTGCAGCGGTTCAAGAAGGCGGCTCACCATCACCTTCTCAAGGGGTAATTAGGGATGGGCAATAAATGCCGGCCTTGCCGGTTACGCCCACATCCTGGGAACGAATAACAAAAAAAAATGTGGGAAACGCAGCAGCCAATTTGTGCACAGCAAGCTCCCACAAACAGCACACGATAATAAAACAGGTCATCTGTTTTTGTGATGTTGATTGAGGGATAGATATTGGCCCCAGGACACCAGGGATAACTCCCCTGCTGGTGGTGGGGAGGGGGTGGTGGGGAGGGGGGAGTTGTTGTGGGGAGAGGGCTGTGGGGAAGGTAGGGGGTGGTGGGGAGAGGGAGGGATTTGTGGGGAGGGGGCTGTAGCGAGAGGGTTGGGGTGGTGGGGAGGGGGTTGTGGAGAGGGGGGAGGGGTAGGGGGTGGTGGGGAGGGGGAGGGGCTGGTGGGGAGGAGGGAGGGGGCCGGGTACGGTGGGAAGGGGGTGGGGTGGGGTGAGGTGGGGAGGGGATCGGGAGGGAGAGGGGTTGGTGGGGAGGGGGCTGTGGGGAGGAGGGAGGGGGCCGGATATGGTGGGGAGGGGGTGGGGTGAGGTGGGCAGGGGATCGGGAGGGGGCCGGGTGTGGTGAGGAGGGGGTTGTGAAGAGGGGGAGGGATTGGTGGGGAGGGGGTTGGGGGGAGGGGGAGGGGTTGGTGGGGAGGGGGTGGTGGGGAGGGGGGAGAGGGAGGTGCCGGAGGTGGTGGGAAGTCTGGAAACCATTTTCCTGGTGCAGGTGCAGAGCTGTGATGGGGAGCAACTGAACTGGAGCAAAAATAGAGGCAGAGATGAAGCAAATTTAAACCCTGCCAAAATCCTGATCGGGTCATAAGGAACTATATCAGAAGTACTCCGTGTACCCAGACCTGGCCAGTTACTAATCACATGCATATGTCTGTGTTGGGAAGATTTGCTAACTGCCAGCTTTAGTCAGTATAAAAGGTCAAACCAGTTTCCTGCACTTTCTAAATTTCCAAATCTTCTGGTTTGATTCAAGTTTATTCAAGATTCAGGGTATTAAAAGAGATGGCGGAAGTTATAGCAGATGCATTCGTTATAATCTACCAAAATTCTCTGGACTCTGGGGAGGTACCAGCGGATTGGAGAGCAGCTAATGTAACGCCTCTGTTTAAAAAAGGGGGTAGACAAAAGGCAGGTAACTATAGGCCGGTTAGTTTAACATCTGTAGTGGGGAAAATGCTTGAAACTATCATTAAGGAAGAAATAGCGGGACATCTAGATAGGAATAGTGCAATCAAGCAGACGCAACATGGATTCATGAAGGGGAAATCATGTTTAACTAATTTACTGGAATTCTTTGAGGATATAACGAGCATGGTGGATAGAGGTGTACCGATGGATGTGGTGTATTTAGATTTCCAAAAGGCATTCGATAAGGTGCCACACAAAAGGTTACTGCAGAAGATAAAGGTACGCAGAGTCAGAGGAAATGTATTAGCATGGATAGAGAATTGGCTGGCGAACAGAAAGCAGAGAGTCGGGATAAATGGGTCCTTTTCGGGTTGGAAATCGGTGGTTAGTGGTGTGCCACAGGGATCGGTGCTGGGACAACAACTGTTTACAATATACATAGATGACCTGGAAGAGTGAACAGAGTGTAGTGCAACAAAATTTGCAGATGACACAAAGATTAGTGGGAAAGCGGGTTGTGTAGAGGACACAGAGAGGCTGCAAAGAGATTTAGATAGGTTAAGCGAATGGGCTAAGGTTTGGCAGATGGAATACAATGTCGGAAAGTGTGAGGTCATCCAACTTGGAAAAAAAACAGTAAAAGGGAATATTATTTGAATGGGGAGAAATTACAACATGCTGAGATGCAGAGGGACCTGGGGGTTCTTGTGCATGAAATTCTTTTTGGAGTTCACCTGCAAAAACATAAAACATTAAACCGTGCCACCCGACCTGGGTGACACACCAGACATTTACAAGGCCCTTTTTTCCTTTTTTTTTTTGTGTTTTTCATTTTTTTGGGGGTTTTTTTTTTGGGCGCTAAAATCACATTTTTCCAGTGCCCCCTATAAAAGGGAAGGGGACACTAAAAGCACCGGCAATTAAAACAAATTAAACTTTAAAACGTAAAATCAAATTAAAATTTGGTGCATGAATCCCAAAAAGTTAGTTTGCAGGTGCAGCAGGTAATCAGGAAGGCGAATGGAATGTTGGCCTTCACTGCGAGAGGGATGGAGTACAAAAGCAGGGAGGTCCTGCTGCAACTGTATAGGGTATTGGTGAGGCTGCACCTGGAGTACTGCGTGCAGTTTTGGTCACCTTACTTAAGGAAGGATATACTAGCTTTGGAGGGGGTACAGAGACGATTCACTAGGCTGATTCCGGAGATGAGGGGGTTAGTTTATGATGATAGATTGAGTAGACTGGGTCTTTACTCATTGGAGTTCAGAAGGATGAGGGGAGATCTTATAGAAACATTTAAAATAATGAAAGGGATAGACAAGATAGAGGCAGAGAGGTTGTTTCCACTGGTCGGGGAGACTAGAACTAGGGGGCACAGCCTCAAAATACGGGGGAGCCAATTTAAAACCGAGTTGAGAAGGAATTTCTTCTCCCAGAGGGTTGTGAATCTGTGGAATTCTCTGCCCAAGGAAGCAGTTGAGGCTAGCTCATTGAATGTATTCAAGTCACAGATAGATAGATTTTTAACCAATAAGGGAATTAAGGGTTATGGGGAGCGGGCGGGTAAGTGGAACTGAGTCCACGGCCAGATCAGCCTGATCTTGTTGAATGGCAGAGCAGGCTCGAGGGGCTAGATGGCCTACTCCTGTTCCTAATTCTTATGTTCTTATGTAAGTTTTTTCCACTTCCTTCCTGAAGCCCTGGTTCCAGCCTGATACATGTTTCCATTTGCCCTTGCAATCTCGTCCGAGGTGCCTGGCCCTATGCACGCTTAGTTACACACACACACACACCTCTCACAGGCCCACTGGATAGGTGACAAAGCAAGGCCAGGAGTCTTGCAATAGGTTGATTGGGAAGAGCCAGGGACCATTGGATAGGGTGACAGGGAGGTCAGGGGACATTGGATAGGGTATGGAAGAGCCAGGGGCCATTGAATAGGGTGACGGGGAGGTCAGGGGACATTGGATAGGGTGTGGAAGAGCCAGGGGCCATTGAATAGGGTGACGGGGAGGTCAGGGGACATTGGATAGGGTGAGGAAGAGACAGGGGTCATTGAATAGGGTGAGGGGGGTTCACGGGTCATTAGATAGGGTGAGGGGGGTCAGGGGTCATTGGATATGGTGCGTGGGGGTCAGGGGTCATTGAATAGGGTGGGGGGGGCTCCTGGACCATTGGATAGGGTGAGGGGGGTTAGGGGTCATTGGATAGGATGCGAGGGGGTCAGGGGTCATGGATAGGGTGGGTGGGGGGGCTCCTGGACCATTGGATAGGGTGAGGGGGGTCAGGGGTCATTGGATAGGATGCGAGGGGGTCAGGGGTCATGGATAGGGTGACGGAAGGTCAGGGGGCATTGGATAGGGTGAGGGGGGGAACGAAGGGTAATAGACAGGGCGATGGGGTGGGCCAGAGATCTCTGGATTGGGTGAATGGGCACGACTCATTGGGTAGAGCACATATGTCGATGTTTGGGAGAGCGGTAGGGACATTGATTTAGAAATTGGGGATGTGCAAGAAGCCAGAATTGGAGTAATGCAGAGTTCTCAGGAGGTTGTGAGGCTGGAGGAGGTTATAGAGATAGGGAGAGGCAAAGCCATAGAACGTAGAAACATAGAAATTTACAGCACAGAAGGAGTCCATTTCGGCCCATCGTGTCTGCGCCGGCCGACAAAGAGCCCCACGGCCCTTGGTCAGCAGCCCTGAAGGTTACATATAAACCTATGAACAATGATGGAAAGGCAAAGAGCACCCAACCCAACCAGTCCGCTTCACACAGCTGCGATACCCCTTACACTGAAACATTCTACACTCCACCCCAACTGGAGCCATGTGATCTCCTGGGAGAGGCAAAAAACAGATAAAAACCCAGGCCAATTGGGGGAAAAAAATCTGCAAAAATTCCTCTCCGACCTATGCAGATGATCGAAACTAGTCCAGGAGATCACCCTGGCCGTATTCTATTCCCTGCAGTATTTACCATCGTATCTGCACCAGCCAACAAAAGGTTATCCAGTCTAATCCCACTTACCAGCTCTAGGTCCGTAACCCTGCAGGTTACGGCACTTTAAGTGCCCATCCAAGTACCTTTTAAATGTGGTGAGGGTTTCTGCATCCACCACCCTTCCAGGCAGCGAGTTCCAGACCCCCACAACCCTCTCTGTTAAGAAGCTTCCCCTCAAATCCCCTCTGAACCTTCCACCACCCACCTTAAACCTATGCCCCCTTGTAATAGACCCCTCCACCAAGTGAAATAGGCCCTTACTACATCCAGGCCCCTCAAAATTTTATACGCCTCAATGAGAGCTCCTCTCAACCTCCTCTGTTCCAATGAGAACAAACCCAGCCTATCCAATCTGTCCTCATAACTAAGATTTTCCATTCCAGGCAGCATCCTAGTAAATCTCCTCTGCACCCTCACTAGTATAATCACGTCCTTCCTATAATACAGCGACCAAAACTGCACGCAGTTCTCCAGCTGTGGCCTAACCAGTGTATTATATAATTTAAGTCTAACCTCCCTGCTCTTGTATTCTATGCCTCGGCCAATAAAGGCAAACATTCCGTATGCCTTCTTAACCACCTGATCCACCTGGCCTGCTACTTTCAGGGATCTGTGGACAAGCACTCCAAAGTCCCTTTGTTCATCTACACTTCTAAGTGGCCTTCCGCTTAATGTATATACCCTTTCCTTATTAGCCCTCCCAAAGTGCATCACCTCACACTTCTCTGAATTAAATTCCATTTGCCACTGCTCTGCCCACCTGACCAGTAGATTGATATCCTTCTGCAGCCCATGACTTTCCTCTTCATTATCAACCACACAGTCAATTTTAGTGTTGTCTGCAAACTTCTTAATCATACCCACTATATTCAAATCTAAATCGTTGATATATACCACAAAAAGCAAGTGACCCAGTATTGAGCCCTGCAGACACCCACTGGAAACATCCTTCCAGTCACAAAAACACCCATCAATCATTACCCTTTGCTTCCTACCTCGAAGCCAATTTTGGATCCAACTTGCCACTTTGCCCTGTATGCCATGGGCTTTAACCTTCGTGACCTGTCAACCATGTGGGACCTTATCAAAAGCTTTGCTAAAGTCCATATATACTACATCGTACACACTATCCTCATCGACCCTCTTGGTTAACTCCTCAAAAAATTCAATCAGGTTAGTCAAACACGATCTTCCCATGGAGGGATTTGAACACAAGGATAAGAATTTTAAAATGGAAGCATTGCTGGAAAAGTAGTGTAGCAAGCGCTGGGAGTTCAGACAGAGGTTTCTGCATTCTGCACCTGCATGTCCAGTGAATAATGCAGTGCAGGGTCACCAGAATGATACCGGGATGAAAGGGTTACATTATGAGGGCAGATTGCATAGACTGGGATTATACTCCCTGGAGTATAGAAGGTTAAAGGGTGATTGAATTGAGGTGTTTAAGTTGATTAAAGGTTGTTGATCGGGTGGCTAGAGAGAAACTGTTTCCTCC
Organism: Pristiophorus japonicus; assembly: GCF_044704955.1. Classification (NCBI taxonomy): domain Eukaryota; kingdom Metazoa; phylum Chordata; class Chondrichthyes; family Pristiophoridae; genus Pristiophorus; species Pristiophorus japonicus. The sequence goes on along the minus strand of NC_091991.1, from coordinate 108,194,948 downwards.
GGTGGGGGGGTGGAGGAGTCCAGAACAAGGGGGCGTAACCTTAAAATTAGAGCCAGACCGTTCAGAGGTGATATTAAGGAGCATTTCATCACACAAAAGGCAGTGGGAACCTGGAACTCTCTCCCCAAAAAGCCGTTGAGGTTAGGAAGGTGGGGGACACTTGAAAATTTCAAAACTGAGATTGATAGCTTTTTCTGTGACTCTTTGTCCAACTCGAAGCGTTAACTCTGTCTCTCTCTACACAGATGCTGCCTGACCTGCTCAGTGTTTCCAGCATGATTTGTTATTTCAGATTCCAGCATCCGTGATATTTTGCTATTGAGTTGATAGATTTTTGTTGGGTGTCATATATTCAACTGTCATTGTAACCCATGGATAAACTGACCTAAGTTGTACACCTTGAGAACACTGACCACAGAGGGCGAACTTGTGGGAGACACTCCTAATCTGGACTTTCAGGTATAAAAGGGGAAGCTCCACTCACCTTCATCACTTGAGGTCTGGGTAATAAAGGTAACTGGTCACAGAGTGACCTTCTCTCAAGTATGGGCCTCGTGTGCATTTATACTGTATAGTAAGGACATATCATTGACGACGAGAAACTGGGATTTAAAACCACGCGAGCATGGCCACTAGCAGCACAGAAGAGAGGTACTGTGTTGGTGATGATTGGGATGACTTTATTGAGAGACTACAGCAAAGTTTTGTCACTAAGGAATGGTTGGGACAGGATTCGGCCGACAAACGCAGGGCTCATCTCCTGACGGTTTGTGGATCCAGAACATACTCCCTGATGAAGGACCTTCTAGTGCCAGAGAAGCCGGCGGACAAGATGTTCGAAGAGCTCAGTAAGTTGATCAGGGAACATTTTAAACCAGCGAGCAGCATGCACATGGCGAGACATCGGTTTTACACGCACCGGCGGCGAGAAGGGCAAAGCGTTCCAGACTTCGTGGCAGACCTCCGGCGACTGGCGAGCCTATGTAAGTTCCCAGATGCATGCAGAGCGCGGATGCTGCGAGACTTTTTTATTGAGGGCATCGGGCACGCTGGGGTTTTCAGGAAACTGATTGAGACCAAAGACTTGACCTTGGAAGCGGCGGCTCTGATAGCCCAGAAAATTATCTCAGGGGAGGAAGAGACCAGAATGATTTATGGCAAAAATCTTGGCTCAAATGCGGCAAACGACCAGGGAGTCAACATTATTAACGCGGTACACAGTTCTCTAGGCAGACAAGGACAATCGGACGTGCCCCAGCATCAGTCGAACCCAAAGGGGGAATTCAACAGAGACAATGGCTAGCTGAAAGGCAATTCATGCCATCGCAATGGACAATGCGGCCAGTAATGGGGCCAACAACACCTGTTAATGGTGCGTTTAAGGACAGTTACAGAGACAGTCAGAGATGATCGACTGGTAATGGACCTTTTGTTTCCAACAATGGGGCCTCTAGCTCATGTTGGAGGTGTGGAGGCAAACACCCAGCCAGAGCTTGCAGGTATCAGCAATATACCTGCAGAAACTGCAACGTCAGCGGTCACTTGGCGTGTATGTGCAGGAAGCCTGTAGCCAGGTTGATGTACGAGGAGGATGGGCCCGATGTAAGCCCGACGAGGCCAAATGAATACTGGGGGAAATCGCTGGAAGCTGAAGTTCAGCGAGTTCATGTGGAATACATATACAGTTCATATACCAGATCGCCACCAATAATGATGAAAGTGCTCCTCAATGGCATCCCAGTATTAATGGAGCTAGACACGGGGGCCAGCCAGTCCCTGATGAGTATCAAACAGTTTGAAAGGTTGTGGGTGTCCAAGGCCAGGAGGCCAAAATTATTGCCGCTTGACGCACTGCTACGGACATATACAAAGGAGATCATTCCGGTGCTAGGCAGCGCCACGGTAATCGTGACCCACAAAGATTCGGAGAACAGGTTGCCACTCTGGATTGTCCCGGGGGACGGTCCCGCACTACTGGGTAGGAGTTGGCTTGTTGTCATGAACTGGAAATGGGGTGATGTCAATGCAATTTCTTCTGTGGAGCGAGTATCATGCTCACAGGTCCTGCACAAATTTGACTCATTATTTCGACCCGGCATTGGCACTTTCATGGGGACCAAGGTAGTGATTCACATAAACCTGGACGCCAGGCCAGTACACCACAAGGCCAGAGCGGTGCCATCAGTGATGCGGGATAGAATAGAATGCGAATTGGACCGCCTGCTGAGGGAAAGCATCATCTCGCCAGTCAAATTCAGTGACTGGGCGAGCCCGATCGTGCTGGTGCTCAAGGCGGATGGGTCGGTCAGGATACTTGACGATTACAAGGCCACCATCAATCGGGTGTCACTGCAAGACCTATACCTGCTACCGAGAGCGGAGGTCCTCTTTGCGACGCTATCTGGTGGCAAACTTTTTTCAAAATTGGACCTGACCTCAGCTTACATGACCCAGGAGCTGGTGAGTGAGTTGAAGAAGCTGACCACCATCATGACACACAAGGGGTTGTTTGAGTATAACAGATGTCCGTTCGGGATTCGTTTGGCCGCCGCGATCTTTCAGCGAAATATGGAAAGCCTCCGCAAGTCGACTCCAGGGACGGTAGTTTTTCAGGACGACATCCTCATCATGGGTCACGATACTGAACAACACCTCCACAACCTGGAGGAGGTGCTACACAGACTGGACCGGGTAGGGCTGCGACTGAAAAAGGCAAAGTGCATCTTCCTAACTCCAGAGGTAGAATTCCTGGGGAGGAGAGTAGGAGCAGATGGGATCAGACCTACTGCATCCAAAATGGAAGCAATCCAGAGAGCACCCAGACCCATAACACGACGGAGCTGCTTTCGTTCCTGGGGCTCCTGAACTATTTTGGCAACTTTCTTCCCAAATTGAGCACGCTGTTAGAGCCGCTACACGTGCTCTTACATAAAGGTTGCGATTGGGTCTTGGGGAACAGTCAGGAAAGGGCTTTTGATAGAGCACGTAATTTGTTATGCTCCAACAAACTATTAACGTTATATGAACTGTGTAAGAAACTTGTTTTAACATGCGATGCGATGTCCTATGGGGTCGGGTGTGTGTTGCAGCATGTGAATGCCAATGGTCAGTTACAGCCGCTAGCTTATGCCTCCAGAAGTCTGTCCTGGGCAGAAAGGGGCTACGGGATGGTAGAAAAGGAAGCACTAGCATGTGTATATACAGTAAAAAAAATGCACCAGTACCTGTTTGGCAGGAAATTTGAGCTGGAGACGGATCACAAACCTCTAACGTCCCTTTTGGCTGACAACAAGGCTATAAATGCAAATGCATTGGCCCGCATACAGAGGTGGGCACTTACGTTAGCCGCCTATGACTACACAATTCGGCACAGACCGGGCACTGAAAACTGTGCCGATGCACTCAGCAGGCTACTACTAGCCACCACTGAGGGGGCAGCTGAGTATGATGCTGAGATGGTCAAGGCTGTTGAAGCTTTCAAAAGCGAAGGCTCACCTGTGACAGCCCGTCAGATTAAAGTCTGGACAAATAAATACCCGCTACTGTACGGGGCATGCCCTGAGGAGTTTAAACCGTTTCACAGCCACAAGGATGAACTCTTGATTCAGGCCGATTGCCTACTGTGGGGAAACCGAGTAGTCATGCCCCAGAAGGGCAGAGAGGTGTTTATCAGAGAACTTCACAATGAGCACCCGGGCATTGTCGTGATGAAGGCAATTGCCAGTTCACACATTTGGTGGCCAGGGATAGATGCAGACCTGGAACTTTGTGTTCGCAGGTGCAACACGTGTGCTCAGCTGGGCAACACACCCAGGGAAACCCCCCTTAGTCCCTGGTCCTGGCCCGCCAAGCCATGGTCATGCATCCATGTGGACTACGCAGGTCCTTTCATGGGAAAAATGTTTTTGGTTGTCGTAGACGCCAACTCCAAATGGATTGAGTGTGCCATTTTAAATTCAAGCACATCCTCTGCCACGGTAGAAAGTCTACGGGCAATGTTCGTCGCCCATGGTCTACTGGACATCTTGATCAGCGACAATGGCCCATGCTTCACAAGCACCGAATTCCAGGACTTCATGGCAGGCAATGGAATCAACCATGTCAGAACGGCACCGTTCAAGCCGGCCTCAAACGGCCAGGCGGAACAAGCAGTGCAGATAATCAAACAGGGGATGCTCAGAATCCAAGGGGGTTCCCTACAAAGCTGCTGATCACGCCTCCTGTTGGCCAATAGACCCAACCACACTCGCTCACAGGGGTTCCAACCACAGAGCTGCTAATGAAAAGGACACTCAAAACCAGGTTATCCCTTATACACCCTACTATGAAAGAAATTGTAGAGAGCAGGCGTCAGTCACAATGTGACTACCATGACAGGAATGCGAGGGCGCGATGTATTGATGTCAATGATCCTGTTTTTGTCCTTAATTACGCTGCAGGGCCCAAATGGCTTGCAGGCACTGTGATTGCCAAAGAGGGGACTAGGGTTTTGGTCGTTAAACTTACCAATGGACAAATCTGCCGCAAACACGTGGATCAAACGAAAAGGAGGTTCAGCAACCCCATAGAAGAAGCAGGGGAAGAACACGACGTAGAGGTTACTCCACCATAGGTGACCAAACACCAGAACCAAGTGAAAGAGAGTCCAGTCACTGTGGGCAATCCGGACAGGCCTGAGGCACCACAAACAGCAGACACTCAGGCCAGCGCCCAACAACCGGAGCCCCAACTCAGGCGCTCTACAAGGGAGCGTAAACCACCAGAGAGACTCAACCTGTGATCCCAATAAGACTTTGGGGGGGGAGGTGATGTCATGTATTCAACTGTTACTGTAACCCATGTATAAGCTGACCTAAGTAGTACAGCTTGAGAACACTGAACACAAGGGGGCGAACTTGTGGGAGACACTCTTAACCTGGACTTTCCAGTATAAAAGGGGAAGCTCCACCCACTGTCGGTCTCTTGAGGTCTTGGTAATAAAGGTAACTGGTCACAGAGTGATCTTCTCTCAAGTATGGGCCTCATGTGCATTTATACTGCATAGTAAGGACATATTATTGGGTAAGGGTATTAAGGGTCACGGAACCAAGGCGGGTAGATGGAGTTAAGATAGAGAGCAGCCATGATCTGATTGAATGGCAGAGCGGGCTCGAGGGGCTGAATGGACCTCCTCCTGTTCCTGCTTAACAGGCTCGAGTGGCTGAATGGCTTCCTGCTGTTCCTGTGTAAGAGGCTTGAGGGGCTGAATGGGCCTCCTCCTGTTCCTGGATACGAGACACGAGGGGCTGAATGACCTCCTCCTGTTCCTGCTTAACAGGCTCGAGAAGCTGAATGGCCTCCTGCTGTTCCTGTGTAAGAGGCTTGAGGGGCTGAATGGGCCTCCTCCTGTTTCTGTGTAACAGGCTCGAGGGGCTGAATGGGCCTTGATACATCCTTACTACACAGTATAAATGCATACGAGGCCCATGCTTGAGAGGTCAGTCTGTGACCTGTCCTTTATTCCTTAGCACTCAAGTGATGAAGGTGGGTGGAGCTTCCCCTTTTATACCTGAAGGTCCAGGTTAGGAGTGTCTCCCACCTAGTGGTCAGTGTTCTCACGGTGTACAACTTAGGTCAGTTTATACATGGGTTACAATGCTGGTTGAATACATGACAGGCCTCCTCCTGTTCCTGTGTAACAGGCTCGAGGGGCTGAATGGCCTCCTCCTGTTCCTGTGTTCCTTCCAATTCCAAGGGCACAAAGCAGATTCTGATGATTTTCTCACATAGCACTTAATGATACTCGAATATTTCCGCGCAAACATGTTGTAAGCTGAAAAAGTCGACAAAACACAGTCCACATGTTCCGCATTAAAATCTGTAAAGTGATCCGGCCATTGAATGTTTTTGTGTTTTGCAGATGAAACCTAAAATGGGACGGGGGAAGGGGGGAGGGATGGGTGTTTAGTCTATGATCCTGCTGACATCAGCAGGCAAGTGCTTGTAAAAATGTATTAACATCAAACGGGGAACGGCTGTAGTGTTTTGTTCGCATGCATAATGAACAACGAAGGCATTGTGTCTCTGCTCAGCAATTTGCTTGCTGGCTGGCAAACACACGTTGTAAGTTGTAACCCTGACAGGACATTCCCACACACTCATCGATAGGTTAAGGGTCTTTGATTTCAGTGTATGTCGAAGTACTCGCAAAGTACATGAAAGAAAGCACATCAATGTTCTCTGGCATTTTGTTGGAGCTGTCGATAGCTTCTCCTTCCAATGGAGGAGCTGTGTTGGCCCGAGTGAAGCAGCGGTAATGAAATACTCCAGTGCATCTCAGTAGAATTTAGGATCGCAGAAAGGTTTTCTTGTTTTACAATTGTGTATTTGCCTTCCTCTGGTGCTTTATTTTTTTATCCCCTTCTGCAATTCCTTCTGAAGTCCCACCCTGACTCTGCCCTCTGCACTCTGCCCTCTGAGTCAGAAGGTCGTGGCTTTAAGCCCCATTCCAATCTCGGCTCATCGCTGCTCAACCGAGGGAGTGCAGCATTTTGGGAGACACTTACAGTGAAACCTTAAACACAACTCACAGATAATTCTGGACAACAATCAGTGATATCCTCAGAATAGTCTGTACCATTCCTGACACTATCCTCCCATTTTATAAGATACTGTACCGTATCCATATATATGTGAAATGTTTTGAGATGTTCCCAAAAGATTTGATAAGTGTTATATAAATCTTTTTATTCTTTTTCTAAATTCGTTTATGGGATGTGGGCGTCACTGGCAAGGCCGGCATTTATTGCCCATCCCTAACCACCCTTTGAGAAGGTGGTGGTGGTGAGCCGCCTTCTTGAACCGCTGCAGTCCGTGTGGTGAAGGTGCTCCCACAGTGCTGTTAGGGAGGGAGTTCCAGGATTTTGACCCAGCGACGATGAAGGAATGGCCGATATATTTCCAAGTCGGGATGGTGTGTGACTTGGAGGGGAACGTGGAGATGGTGGTGTTCCCATGCACCTGCTGCCCTTGTCCATCTAGGTGGCAGAGGTCGTGGGTTTGGGAGGTGCTGCTGAAGAAGCATCATACCTACTTGCAGTCACTGACTGACTGACCAAATTATTGGCATTCTAATTGCTGCTGAATGTAACTGATTCAGGTTTTTACCTTATCCTCTTTCTTGGTCTCCTCAGATTGGGTCTTCAGTGCCACAATCACACCATTTAGCACAGACAGGGGATGGAGATGGTTTGGCAAAGCCATTTTGCTGGCTACTGGGTTTCCACTTCCAGGATTTCCCACCGGGTGCAATGGTGGATGTTGAAGATATTTGCCCACATTTTGGAAGCATATTCAAATTAGCATTACTGGCATCCATCATCATCATCACCATCAGTGTCGCCATGGTAGCAGAAGGACAACTTACATTTATTGAGCAGCTTTAACGTAGTAAAACGTCCCAAGGCGCTTCACAGGAGCGTTATCAGACAACGTTTGACACTGTTTGCATGAGGAGAAATTAGGATAGGTGACATGGTCAAAGAGATGGGTTTTAAGGAGCATCTTGAAGGAGGGGAGAGAGGTAGAGAGGTGGAGAGGTTTAGGGAGGGAGTTCCCGTGCTTGGGGCCCAGGCAGCTAAAGGCACAGCCACCGATGATGAGGTGAAGGAAATGGAAGATGCACAAGAGGCAAGGGTTGCAGGGAAACAGAGATCTTGGCAGTGGAGATTACAAAGATAGGGAGGGGCGAGGCCACCGAGGGATTTGAACAGGAGGATGATCATTTTAAAATCGAGGTGTTGCCAGACCTGCGTAGGTCAGCGAGCACAGGGGATGATGGGTGAGCGGGACTTGGTGCGAGTTAGGACACGGGGCAGTGAGCACAGGGGGTGATGGGTGAGCGGGACTGGGTGCGAGTTAGGACACGGGGCAGTGAGCACAGGGGGTGATGGGTGAGCGGGACTTGGTGCGAGTTAGGACACAGGGCAGTGAGCACAGGGGGTGATGGGTGAGCGGGACTGGGTGCGAGTTAGGACACGGGGGCAGCGAGCACAGGGGGTGATGGGTGAGCGGGACTGGGTGCGAGTTAGGACACGGGGGCAGCGAGCACAGGGGGTGATGGGTGAGCGGGACTTGGTGCGAGTTAGGACACGGGGCAGTGAGCACAGGAGGTGATGGGTGAGCGGGACTGGGTGCGAGTTAGGACACGGGGGCAGCGAGCACAGGGGGTGATGGGTGAGCGGGACTTGGTGCGAGTTAGGACACGGGGGCAGCGAGCACAGGGGATGATGGGTGAGCAGGACACGGTGCGAGTTAGGACACGGGACAGTGTGCACAGGTGATGATGGGTGAGCGGGTCTTGGTGCGAGTTAGGACACAGGGCATCAAGCACAGGGGGTGATGGGTGAGCGGGACTGGGTGTGAGTTAGGACGCAGGGCAACGAGCACAGAGAGTGATGGGTGAGCAGGACTGGGTGTGAGTTAGGACACGGGGCAGTGAGCATAGGGAGTGATGGGTGAGCGGGACTCGGTGTGAGTTAGGACACGGGGCAGTGAGCACAGGGGTGATGGGTGAGCGGGACTCGGTGTGAGTTAGGACATGGGGCAGCGAGCACAGGGGGTGATGGGTGAGCGGGACTGGGTGTGAGTTAGGACACGGGGCAGTGAGCACAGGGGGTGATGGGTGAGCGGGACTGGGTGTGAGTTAGGACACGGGGCAGTGAGCACAGGGGTGATGGGTGAGCGGGACTGGGTGCGAGTTAGGACATGGATAGCAGGGTTTTGGGTGAGGTCAGGTTAATCAAGGGTGGAAGATGAGAGGCCAACCAGGAGAGCGTTGGAACAGTCCAATCTGGAGGTGACAAAGGCGCGGGTGAAACACAATCAAACGTGACTGTTTACAATAATCCAACAAGAGGACTTCATTCTCTCCTCTTTCTACATACACAGAGTAATGGTAACTATCCTGTAAAACTGCCCAGATCTGGGACCATGATCAAAGTGCTCTTCGCTGGACTGAGTGCATGCAACCATTACTGTCGGCTGAAAAGGGAACATGTGGTTTCGGTACCTGTTTGCAAGTAACTAAGGAGATTTACTGCCTGAATCACCACTGCCACCTGCTCTGGAGAACAATTCTGCCCCTTATGTCTGAAAATTTGCAGAGAATCTGATATAAAAGTCAATATACATCAGCAAATTAATTTAAGAACATTAGGAACATTCGGCCCTTTGAGCTCGCTCCGTCATTCAATTCGATCGTGGCTGATCTGTGCCCTGTAGACTGGAGAAATGTTGGCAGTGCTGCATTTTGTAAACCTCAATTTGCACCATTCCTTTAGATTCCTCATTACAGAGATTCCCCAGTTCATGTGCTGCCATAGCCACCTCGTGTCCTCCCCTGCAGCTGTGTACCTTACCTCAGGTAACAATATGGAGGAGGAATTTGTTAATGGCCCAGAAATTCCTGTTCCTTCTTCCCGCGAGCGATCGACTAAAAATAGGAGAGAAGATGCGCACTTACCTTTTGGTCGAATGCCCGCCGGAGATCCCGGACTCGAGGCCTCCTCTTCTTGCGCAATGGAGTGCGTTCATGTTGGGACGTCCGCAGAAATCACGTGGGCCTGGACACCCAATCTCGGTAAAGTATTTTCTCATTCATAGTAATCGGAGTTTCGTAAGTCTGAAACTATTACTTTGAATGAGAAACACCCCCAAGCACACAAACACTACATAAAACATTAAAAAAACACCTCACATAAATACACTATAGAAATTAAAGTTGACAGAAATGTTTTTGAAAAAAAAATATTTGACGATTTTTTAAAAAAGTTTTAATTATGGTTTAAAATAAACTTACCTGAATGGGCAGGGTTTTTTAACATAAATAAGTACTTTTAAATGTTATTTTAATATGTTTTTGATATGTTTTTAAACTCTTATGCTGGTAAAAGTAGGCTATGCACCTGCTTTTATCAGGCACAAGAGTTTGAAGGACATTCACTGGGCAAGCGATGGGCAAATAGCCCAATCTCTGCTGTGGAAATGTCCTTCTCCCCGAGATGTGGCCACCTATCAAGCCAGAAACTTGACAGATCGGAAAAGCTGGTTTTCAGTACTTATGCATTGTGCGCCGAAAACTGGATTTTGCGATGCCTTCCTGAGTCTGTACACACTCCGTACACGCCGCATACACAGTCCATACACACCCCGTACACATCCCGTACACACTCCGTACACGCCCCGTACACATCCCGCACACACTCCGTACACACCCCGTACACAGTCCGTACACACCCCGTACACACGGACCCGGGGAGGCCGGGATTTCAGGGCCAATATCTCGGAACTGGCCTGAGGGGCTGAATAGCCTACTCCTGTTCCTATGTTCCCTGGCTTTCCTGTCTTTCTCCAGAGTTGCCTGTAACACTCCTTGTTCGGATTTGCATTTTGTTTTTACTCTCCCTAAGATCCAAACTCTGATCAAATGCGGCCCATGCGCTCCCAGATATCTCAACTCCAGTTCCAGTTGGATTTTTGTCACGCACTGCTATGTCCTGTTTGAACTTATGGGTCTAGAGGGTGCTGCCTCTTTGGTGACTTAATCGTAAAATCACAACACCAAGGTGCGTTGGTGTCAGCAGCTTGACACGGCCAATTGATGGGACTATGGAATTATTGGGCCTACAAGTCATGGAGATACACACCTGGAATAGTATGAATGAACGGCGAGAGACAATAGAGGGACGTGATTGGGGCCCAGGAGAGTCGCGAGTTCAGGGCCAGGGGCCGAGGAGCAGCACGGACCAGCCCACACTGCGATATGTGTGTGCACTAGGTCTGTGCAGCAGAGCTGGTCTCCAGTCGCCTTGCCACTGGACCAAGACCTAGCTCTGTCAAGCCCATGTGGTGGCTGGTGTGCAACGGTCACCCCACGTTAAAAAAATCCACGCACAGGCATCTTCCACCCTTCAGGATGTAGTTTGGGATCTGGAATATTGGGTCCTTCATTGAATCACCTGTGAACTCGTCCTTTTTTTTGGCGTGGAAGCAAGTCATCCTCACTTCGAGGGACCACCTATGATGATGAGTATGAAGGCCTTCAACATTTATTGCCCGTGATCCAAAGTAAAAAACAAACTTCAAGGAGGCCTCCTGTTCTGTGCTGAAAATAACATGCTCCCAACTACGATCAGCGCTGATGTTGCCCATGGACGTTTCCTGACCCCCGCGCACTCTCCAAGCCAGGATTGCCACCCCTCCCGGACTGCACCGGGGTCTCCAGGAATTGTAGATTCATCCCCATGGCAATGCCATGACCAACACCCGAGAAAAACGTCACAGCTACATTAAAAACACTTGCATGCTGCTTATATTTTCTTTGAGCACTTCCATTAATTGGTTGTAAGAGTATCGGTCACGGGAGAACTAAAAGCTCATTGGCTGACAGTCAAGCATCATCCAATTAGGTAATGAAGAGTCTTTCCGATTGGCCGTGGGAAGGCGGGAGGCCGCGAGGATGGTCGTGGCAGAGGACCAATGGCGGGAGGGGGGCAGGACACTTCGAGGCAGGAGGTCATGTAATGAAATCTCCAGGGCCACATCCAACCAGAGTTGGCAACCCAACTCCAATGTCTATTGTACATCCATTGAGCCTGTTCTGAAAAAAAAAGTGGGTCGTTATTGGTATGGATTGTCTGAGGTAAATCATCAAGTACAGGCGTGCAGAGGGATAAATGACCTATAAACAAACATCATAATCGACGTAAAAATCCTATACAGGCTCCATAACAGGATCAGAGTGCAACAAACTCATAATATGTCTGATCAATAGACCATGTTAGCAGGCACAGAATGGATTATAGCTGTCAAAGCAACTCATCGACCTGAGGACTACCAGCACAGCCATTACCGACAGAGATATTTAACATAAATATTCCACCTCCATGGAAAACTTTAATTAACATTCTTCTATTAAATTTGTTGGCTATTGAAACACTATAAATACGAGTATTAGATTCCTCATTTCTTTAAAATGTTCCAGCCATATTGAATAACCAATTCAATAACAGTAAGTTGCATTTATATTATATTATATTAATGTCCATAAATATAAGATAGTCACTAATAAATCCAAGAGGGAATTCAGGAGAAACTTCTTTACCCAGAGAGCGGTGAGAATGTGGAACTCGCTGCCACAGGGAAGGGTTGAGGTGAATAGTATCGATGTATTTAAGGGGAAGCTGGATAAACACATGAGGGAGAAAGGAATAGAAGAATATGGTGATGGGGTGAGATGAAGAGGGAGGAAGGAGGCTTGAGTGAAGCATAAACACCAGTTGGGCTAAATGGCCTGTTTCTGTACGTTACGTTCTATGAATTCACTCCCGCATTTCCTACATTACAACAGTGACTGCACTTCAAAAAATTACTTCATTGGCCGTGAAGCGCTTTGGGACGTCCTGAGCTGGTGAAAGGCAACACTTTCTTTCTTTTTCTCATTCCAGATGTTGACTGCGCTGCTGTGTATATCCAGAATTTCCTGCTCTTTGCTCAGATTTCTAAGTTAAGCAATGGGAGCAGGAGTCGGCCATTCGGCCCTTCGAGCCTGCTGCACAATAGCAACACAGTGGGGCTCGTCCACTTTGCAGGGGTTTTTTCCCATCTCAGACTATAATGGAGAAGGAGATGTCAAGAGAAGCCGAACACTGTAAACGTCAACACTCGCCAATATAGTTAACCAGGCCCTCAATTCTAACTGTCTGAAGGAAGGGAAGTAATATAGCCACTCAAGGATTGGGAAGCTCCTGATTGCTGGAAGTGAAGGTGAGAGGGCCCAGTGAACATATTCTCACCTTCTCCATAAGATACTACATGGCCAGCACAGGAAACAGTGTGTGGAAACAGGTCCGCCTTATAATGAACAGAGAGGCCTTAAGGGGATGGAATTGGTTTGGGTGGTAGCACAAAATGGTGGCTGGTGAATTGGTTGCCTGTTTTACGCCCACCTGATTTTCAGTTCCATGGGGAGGGCTGTAAAGCGGGCTGCCAATTCGTTAGTGATCAATCACAGGCGGTCCCTCGAACGAGGATGACTTGCTACCACATGAGTTCACAGGTGTTTCAGTGCAGGACCCGATGTTCCAGTCCTGAACTCTAATTGAGAGGGTGGAAGATGCCTGTGCGTGGATTTTTTTAACATGTGGTGACCGTTGCACACCAGCCACCACACGGGCTTAACAGAGTTAGGCCTTTATCCAGTGGCAAGGGTTAACTAGGACGACTGGAGACCTGCTGTGCTGCACGGACCTAGTGCACACAGATATCGCAGTGTGGGCTGGTCCGTGTTGCCCCTGGGCCCTCTGCTCTCCTGGGCCCCGTACCCTCATTCGCCGCACCTCCGCCCACGATGTTCCAGGGCCTGGCGCTCCAGCTCCATTTACACCCCGACCTGCGGTGGTGTTCTCACACAGGTCGGGGCAGCCCACAATGTTCCAGAAAGGCCAATTCCGACCCATTATGTCCTGTCAAAGTGATCAGCTGATCGGCTATGGCAGAAAACTGACCATCATCCTAAGCGCACAGGTAGAGACAGAACCACCTAAAGGATAGCTTTCTAAAGTGATACGGGGGCTTAAATCAAATCTTCATTTCCAGTTCATAAGAAAAAAACCCAACTGAAGTGGATTATGCGACCTTTCTAGTTATTACAGATTACACCAGATCCCATCATCATCAATAACTTTTAGCTATAGCGGCTTTAACGTAGTAAAACATTCCAAGACCCTTTCGCGGAGCGTTAGCAAACAAAATTTAACACTGAGCCACATAAGGAGATATTAGGGCTGATGACCAAAAGCTCGGTCAGAGAGGTTGGTTTTAAGGAACATTTTAAACGAGGAGAGAGCGGCGGAGATGGTTAGGGAGGGTACCATGCTGTGAAATACTGAACATGGTCTTCCAGAACATGTACTTCACTTTGATTGCTTCCCTGAGCCCAGTGGGTATTTAAAAACAGGAGCAGGCCATTCAGCCCCTCGAGCCAGTTCCGTGCCTCGATTAGATAGATCGTTGCCCTCGTCCGTTTCTGGCAAGCGCAGGTGATGGGGAAGTTTGTTGGGCACTAGCTTGTATTGAAAGATTACCCATAGATGGAGTAAATCAATGTTCCATCAATTTGCATCTATGTCAGGCTGTGGAAACTAACAGATCTTCGTGTTGTGATCAGGGCGTTAAAAAGACAATCGTGCTAGTAACAGGCCTTTGCAAACCTACAGACCCGCAGAATCCACACAGAACAAAGCCAGTGGGCAACGATCTATCTCATTGAGTGATGGGACAGGCTCGAGGGGCTGAATGGCCTGCTCCTGTCTCTCAATAGAAGTAGAAATGGAATCATCTCCATTGGGGGAGAGCCGTATCCTGGGCAGCTGATCCGACATTGTGTATTGTACTCAGCCGCCCAAACTCAACATGGCTCACCCTTTGGAAATAAAGGGACGTAGAAGAGCAAAGTGCCCGTGAGGGTCAGAGAAGCTCGATTGGAAATAAAGAGGCATTCAAAAAACAATGCTCAACTTTGTTTTTTCAGGATTTATTTCATTTCCCTTTTTTTCCGAGTCTTTCCAGACAGCTCAAGAGTTTGATCAATGAGGGGTCATGGAGGGAAACTCAGTGTCCTCAACTCAGGGGGACATTCATCACACCAATAATCTGTGCACTGACCACTAACAAGAGTTCAATGTAACATAGGAACAGGAAGAGGCCATTCAGCTGCTCGAGCCTGTTGCTCCATTCAATTAGATCATGGCTGATCTACAGAGGATTACATAGGATATATGGCACAGAAACAGGCGATTCGGCCCAACCAGTCCATGCCGGCCTTTATGCTCCTCCCGTCTTTCCTCATCTAAATCTATCAGCATAACTCTCTATTCCCTTCTCCCTCATACGCTAGTCTAGCCTCCCCTTAAATGCATCGATACTATTCACCTCAACCACTCCCTGTGGCAGTGAGTTCCACATTCTCACCACTCTCTGGGTAAAGAAGTTTCTCCTTTATTCCCTATTGGATTTCTTGGTGACTATCTTATAGTGATGGCCTCTAGTTATGCTCTTCCCCACAAGTGGAAACAGTCTCTCTGTATCCACTCTATCAAAACCTTTCATCATTTTAAAGACCACTATTAGGTCACCCCTCAGCCTTGTTTTTTCAAGAAAAAAGAGACCCAGCCTGTTCATCCTTTCCTGATATGTATACGCTCGCATTTCTGGTATCATCCTTGTAAATCTTCTCTGCACCCTCTCCAGTGCCTCTATATCCTTTTTATAATATGGCGACCAGAACTGTACACAGTACTCCGTGTGGTCTAACCAAGGTTCGATACCGGTTTAGCATAACTTTCCTACTTTTCAATTCTATCCCTCTAGAAATAAACCCTAGTGCTTGGTTTGTTTTTTATGGCCTTGCGAACCTGTGTCACAACTTTTAGTGATTTGTGTGTCTGTACTCCGAGATCCCTTTATTCCTCTACCCCACCCAGACTCTCACCCTCCCAGTAATAAGTGACCTCCCTATTCTTCCTACCAAAATGTAACACCTCACATTTATCTGTATTGAACTTCATTTGCCAATTATTTGCCCATTCTGCAAATTTATTAATGTCCTCCTGTAATTTGTTGCAGTCCCTCAATTTGGTGTCATCCGCAAATTTAGAAATTGTGTTTTTGATTCCAAAGTCTAAATCGTTAATATAAATTGTGAACAACAGTGGTCCCAGCACTGATCCTTGTGGAACACCACTACCCACCTTCTGCCACTGTGAATAGCTACCCTTTACCCTGACTCTCTGCTTTCTGTCTTGAAGCCAGCTAGCGATCCATTCTGTTACTTGTCCCCTGACTCCACATTCTCTGACCTTGTTCATCAGTCTATTATGGGGTATCTTATCAAAGGCCTTTTGAAAATCTAGATAAATTATATCTACTGCATTACCCTTGTCTACTCTCTGTGTTACATCTTCAAAAAATTCAATGAGGTTGATCAAGCAAGACCTTCCCTTTTGAAATCCATGCTGACTATTCATTATTATATTTTTGGTTCCTAGATGTTCTTCTATTTTCTCCTTTAGTAGGGATTCCATTATTTTTCCTACCACCGATGTTAAGTTGACTGGTCCATAATTCCCTGGACATGTTCTATCCCCCTTCTTAAATATAGATATTACGTTAGTTATCCACCTGGCCTCTGGCACTATATCTTTTTCTAATGAATGATTAAATATGTGTAGTAATGCCTCTGCTATCTCTTCCCTAGATTCTTTTAAAATGCATGAATGCAATCCATCCGGACCAGGGTTTTATCCTCTTTGAGTTTGATTAGTTTATTTATTATATCCTCTCTTTTTATTTTAAATGCCATTATCTGATTACTAATCTCATCATCCAATGTCATGTCCACCGATTCTATCTCCCTGGTAAATACTGAAGCAAAATAATTATTTAATATTTCTTCAGCTCCTTATCATTACCTGTGGTATTATCCTGTCTATTCTTTAATGGCCCTATTTCCACCCCAAACTTCCTTTTTTATTGATGTGCTTATAAAATCTGTTATTATTTTGTTTTATGTTCCTTGATTATTTAATTTCATAGTTCCTCTTTGCCTTCCTAATTGTTTTCTTGACTTCTCTCCAAATCTCTTTGTATTCTCCCTTATCATGCTGTCTATGTACTTAATGTATGCCTCTTTCCTTACCCTCAATTGTTCCCTTATGGCTTTATTCACCCATGGAGTTTCATTAGTGTTTAGTTTGTTCTTTCCTTTTTAGTGAAATATATTTTCCTGCACTCTGTTGAACACTATTTTAAATGTTTCCCATTGCTACATCATTTTTTGCCAATATTGTTGCCCATTTTATTTTCCTAAGTTCTATTCTCAGCCCCTCAAAATCAGCCTTTCCCCAATCTATTATCCTAGTTTCCGTCATACTTATGTCCGTCTCAATTGAAGCGCATTATATTATGGTCATTATTGCCTAGATCTTCCCCTACTTTTACTTCTCTTATCTGCCTTGTTCATTCCCCATTACTGGATCCAATAACGAATCCTCCCTTGTTGGACTTTTTACATATTGGGTTAGAAAGGAGTCCTGTACACATTGTAGCAATTCCATTCCCTTATCCCCATTACCTATCTCTTCTCTCCAATTAATATCGGGGTAGTTCAAATCCCCTAGGATGATTATTCTACATTTTTTATTCATTTCCCTAATTTGTCTGTATATTTCTTCCTCCACCTCCCTTCCTTTATTCGATGGTAACTCCAGTTACCCGCCTTAGGACCGTAACCCTTAATACCCTTACCTAACCAAAATCTATCAAGCTCAGTTTTGAGATTTACAATTGACCCCCAGACTCAACAGCTTTTGGGGAGAGAGAGTGCCAGATTTCCACGACCCTTTGTGTGAAGATATGCTTCCTGACATCACTCCGGAATGACCCTAGCTCTAAATTTTAATGCGATCTACAATCAGCCAAGCACTGACTCCTGTGTGCTCCGATACACCACATCTTTTTCTGGAAGGCAAAGATGTCTGAACATTAAAGGCAAGGAAGAACACTTGGGTGCAAAGTGAATTTTCAGGCTGAAGGAGCATGTATTTCAGGACCCAGGAGAATGGAACACAAGTTCTGAGATGAAGAAAGGGGAAGAAGTGCAGTGACTCCAGCACTGGGGATATGCAGCCTGAGTCGGCACTGGGGAAGCCGTGTTGGAATACCAACAAGGGAACGACCAAACAGACAATTAGGATTGACAGATGAGGTTAAAGTCACGGTAAATTAGAGGACTGAAAGGCCTGGAGTAGCCTAGCTTCCTCTGACCAAAGGAGACATGTGATTAACTGACTGTACTGACATTTAATCAGCTGAAAGCTTCTTTCATTGAACTCCGACAGATGGAATGTGGTCTGCTCAATGCCAGGCAGCCAGTTTAACAAATAATATTAAGTAGTGAGGATTTGATCCATCGTTAAAGAAATGGCAATTGCTTCTCAAAAGAATGTATCAAAATTATTTAGTTCAATAGAAACGCAAAGGAATGAGTCTATTTAAATGTATTTATAGGGTTTATTTACTTTCTGAAAGCAGAGGGTAATATGGAGTTCCCTAGTTGGTGTTTTTTATACTAACAATGCCATATATTTGACGACTGTAAAAATGTGCATGGATGGCTCATCTGCAGTTTAACAAGGTGAAAAATCTTAATGCCACTGGAATAAAAGCATCAAAGTTTTGGCGGTGGGAGAGGCTGATGCACCTCGGCAACGAATGGATTATTGACCGAGCGACCACGGCGTAACACCTCGCTGCTGGAGGGATGTCAGTCCAATGGAGGCAGCAATAGTATCGACAACAACAACTTGCATTTATACAACACCTTTAAGGTGGCAAAACATCCCAAGGTGCTCCAATCAAAGTTCGACACTGAGCCAAAGAAGGAAATATTAGGACAAATAAGGAATGTTGTAAGGAACGTCTTAAAGGAGAGGGAGGTGGAGAGGCGGAGAGGTTTAGGCAGGGAATTCCAGAGCTCGGGGCCCAGGCAGCTGAAGGTACGGCCGCCAATGGTGGAGCGATGCAAATTGAGGATGCTCAGGAGGGCTGTATTGGAGGAGCACAGAGATCTCAGAGGGTTGTGGGGATGCCCTACATGAGTAAGAAACACCAATTAAGCTGGGTGGATGAGGCATCTATACAGATGAATGCTCAGTACACTTTTCACCATTAGGGAAGTAGGAATAGGAGGCCATTCAGTCCCTCGAACCTGTTCCACCATTCAATTGTATCATAGCTGGTCTGTGTCCTGACTCCATCTACCCACCTTGGTTGCATAATCCTTACCTAACAAAAAATTATCAATCTTAATTTTGACATTTACAATCGCTCCCCCCTGGCCTCAACCGCTTTTGGGGGAGAGAGTTCCAGATTCCCACTACCCTTTATGTGAAGAAGTGCTTCCTGCCATCACCCTGAATGGCCTGGCTCTAATTTTAAGGTTATGGCCTCCTTGTTCTAGACTCCCCCACCAGAGGAAATAGTCTCTTTATCCACCCTATTGAAACCTTTAATCATCTTAAACACTTCAAAAGGAAACATTTGCTGGGCAATGGGGAGTGGGACTGATTGGATCACTCTGTCACAGAGCTGGCACAGGCACAGAGGGAATAGTCTCTCTTTCCACCCGACCAAATCCTTTAATCATCTAAAACACCTCGATAGACAGAAAGGAAAAGGAGGCGGGGTGGCATTGCTGGTTAAAGAGGAAATTAATGCAATAGTAAGAAAGGACATTAGCTTGGATGATGTGGAATTGGTATGGGTGGAGCTATGGAATACCATGGGGCAGAAAACGCTAGTGGGAGTTGTGTACAGACCACCAAACAGTAGTAGTGAGGTTGGGGACAGCATCAAACAAGAAATTAGGGATGCATGCAATAAAGGTACAGCAGTTATCATGGGTGACTTTAATCTACATATTGATTGGGCCAAGCAAACTGGTAGCAATGCGGTGGAGGAAGATTTCCTGGAGTGTATTAGGGATGGTTTTCTCGACCAATATGCCGAGGAATCAACTAGGGAGCTGGCCATCCTAGATTGGATGATGTGTAATGAGAAAGGACTAATTAGCAATCTTGTTGTGCGAGGCAACTCGGGGAAGAGTGACCATAATATGGTAGAATTCTTTATTAAGATGGAGAATGACACAGTTAATTCAGAAACTAGGGTCCTGAACTTCAGGAAAGGTAACTTCGATGGTATGAGACGTCAATTGACTAGAATAGACTGGAAAATGATACTTAAAGGGTTGATGGTGGATAGGCAATGGCAAACATTTAAAGATCACATGGATGAACTTCAGCAATTGTACATCCCTGTCTGGAGTAAAAATAAAACGGGGAAGGTGGCTCAACCGTGGCTAACAAGGGAAATTAAGGATAGTGTTAAATCCAAGAGGCATATAAATTGGCCAGAAAAAGCAACAAACCTTAGGACTGGGAGAAATTTAGAATGCAGCAGAGGAGGACAAAGGGTTTAATTAAGAGGGGAAAAATAGAGCACGAGAAGAAGCTTGCCGGGAACATAAAAACTGACTGCAAAAGCTTCTATAAATGTGTGAAGAGAAAAAGATTAGTGAAGACAAACGTAGGTCCCTTGCAGTCTGATACAGGTGAAATTATAATGGGGAACAAAGAAATGGCAGACCAATTGAACAAATACTTTGGTTCTGTCTTCACGAAGGAAGACACAAGTAACCTTCCGGAAGTACTAGGGGATCGAGGGTCCAGTGAGAAGGAGGAACTGAAGGATATCCTTATTAGACCGGAAATTGTGAAATTGATGGGATTGAAGGCCGATAAATCCCCGGGGCCTGATAGTCTGCATCCCAGAGTACTTAAGGAAGTGGCCCGAGAAATAGTGGATGCATTGGTGATCATTTTCCAACAGTGTATCGACTCTGGATCAGTTCCTATGGACTGGAGGGTAGCTAATGTAACACCACGGTGTAAAAAGGGAGGGAGAGAGAAAGCGGGTAATTATAGACCGGTTAGCCTGACATCAGTAGTGGGGAAAATGTTGGAATCAATTACTAAGGATGAAATAGCAACGCATTTGGAAAGCAGTGACAGGATTGGTCCAAGTCAGCATGGATTTATGAAGGGGAAATCATGCTTGACAAATCTTCTGGAATTTTTTGAGGATGTAACTAATAGAGTGGACAAGGGAGAACCAGTGGATGTGGTGTATTTGGACTTTCAAAAGGCTTTTGACAAGATCCCACACAAGAGATTGGTGTGCAAAATTAAAGCACATGGTATTGGGGGTAATGTACTGACATGGATAGAGAACTGGTTGGCAGACAGGAAGCAGAGCATCGGGATAAATGGGTCCTTTTCAGAATGGCAGGCTGTGACCAGTGGGGTGCCGCAGGATTCACTGCTGGGACCCCAGCTATTTACAATATATATCAATGATTTAGATGAAGGAATTGAGTGTAATATCTCCAAGTTTGCAGATGACACTAAACTGGGTGGCGGTGTGAGCTGTGAAGGGGACGCTAGGAGGCTGCAGAGTGACTTGGACAGGTTAGGTGAGTGGGCAAATGCATGGTAGATGCAGTATAATGTGGATAAATGTGAGGTTATCCATTTTGGGGACAAAAACACAAAGGCAGAATATTATCTGAATGGCGGCAGATTAGGAAAAGGGGAGGTGCAACGAGACCTGGGTGTCATGGTTCACCAGTCATTGAAAGTTGGCATACAGGTACAGCAGGCGGTGAAGAAGGCAAATGGTATGTTGGCCTTCATAGCTCGGGCATTTGAGTATAGAAGCAGAGAGGTCTTACTGCAGTTGTACAGGGCCTTGGTGAGGCCTCACCTGGAATATTGTGTTCAGTTTTGTTCTCCTAATCTGATGAAGGACGTTCTTGCTATTGAGGGAGTGCAGCAAAGGTTCACCAGACTGATTTCTGGGATGGCAGGACTGACATATGAGGAGAGACTGGATCAACTGGGCCTTTATACATTGGAGTTTAGAAGGATGAGAGGGGATCTTATAGAAACATGTAAGATTCTGAAGGGACGGGACAGGTTAGATGCGGGTAGAATGTTCCTGATGTTGGGGAAGTCCAGTACCAGGGGACACAGTCTTAGGATAAGGGGCAGGCCATTTAGGACTGAGATGAGGAGAAACTTTTTCACTCAGAGAGTTGTTAACCTGTGGCATTCCCTGTCGCAGAGAGTTGTTGATGCCAGTTGATTGGATATATTCAAGAGGGAGTTAGATATGGTCTTACGGCTAAGGGGATCAAGGGGTATGGAGAGAAAGCAGGAAAGGGTTACTGAGGGAATGATCAGCCATGATTTTATTGAATGGTGGTGCAGGCTTGAAGGGCCGAATGGCCTACTCCTGCACCTATTTTCTATGTTTCTATGTTTCTAAGATCACCCCTTAACCTTCTATACTCACCTGTCCTCATAATGTAACCCTTTTCATCCCGGTATCACTCTGGTGACCCTGCACTGCTCCCGCTCCGAGGCCGATATATCCTCCCTGAGTACATTGTGTAATGCACAATACTGTAATGCATTAGTGCAGCAAGTGGCAGTATAGGGTACAACTCAGGAATAGAATCTGGCAGCACAGAAGGAGGCCATTAGACCCTTCATTCCTGTGCTGGCCCTTTGCAAGATCGACTGAATTAGTCCCAGCGTTTCCCAATAGCCCTGCATGTTTTTCCTTTTCAAAGGCAATCCCACATAGTCCAGCACAGCAGCGATGTTTAAGAGGGGTGAGGCTTCTCCAGCAGGCTTTAATTCTTGGGATGTGGGCATCGTTGGCCAGGCCGGCCTTTATTGCCCGTCCCGCGATGCCCCGAGATGGTGGTGATGGGCCTCCTCCTTCAATTGTTGGCAGTCTGATACAACCGAGTGGCTCGCTCGGCCACTCACAGAGCAGTTATGAGTCATCCACGTTGATGTGTGACTGGAGTTACATATCGGCCCAGACCGGGTAAGGACGGCAGGTTTCCTTCCCTGAAGGACATCAGTGAACCAGTTTGCGACAATCTGAAAGCTTCATGATAACTTCTACTAGATTTAAAACATTCTCTCACTGTGGAATTTGAGCTCACAGTCTGTGGATTATTCAGTCGTGCCCTCTAGGATCATTACACCAGTAACTAGGCCCTTATTTTCCTTACCTCGGTGGGTGCGGGGCAGGTGATAACTGTGGGGGAACCCAACCCCGCTGCTGGCTCTAACTCACTCTGGAAAATTAATTTATGTTGATGGGGCTTGTAAAGCCCATCCAGCGTGTTCTCTGCCCCAATTAGAGGAAGCAGGTCCAGTGATGTCATTTGATGACATGTTGTCAGCCGATTTCCTTAAAGGAACCCTGGCCAACTTTCTTTTGACAGTTGTGCTGTCAGTGTCCTACAGTATTGAGGTGCTGCAAACACTGACAATTGCTGCACAGAGGCACAGAGCTGCACCCAGGCTCTCCCATAACTCGCTCCATATGCTTATGGAGGGAGTCACAGCATACAGGGAGGTCCTCTTCCCTTCCCATGGGCGAAAAAGACCTCCCTAGGAGATCAACACAGCCTGGTTGCACATTGCACAGGAGGGCACAAGCAGGGATGTGGTCAGGAGGACCAGGCTGCAGTGCCGCTAAACTCTCAATGATCTCAGTAGATCACGAAACGTTAGTACAACACCACACTCAACCTCATCCTGCTGTGCCTCTCATCACATCCCCATCACTCTGCCTTCCCTACCCTACTCCTGCACATCCTTACTCACACCAACTTACCTTGCACCTCCACCCCTCCCGCTCTATCTACATTATCACATCCACATCTCACTAGCCACCCCTCACACTCACCCTCATCCTAGTGCAATCATACCAACTAACAACACACAAGAGTAGGCACTTGGATGTTTTAGGCAATGTTCATGTAGAGTTTCTGTTAAACATTGAAACCTTTATTTTCAACACTTTGCGTTCCTGTACAGACTTGTGTGCATCTTTGAAAGTGGCTTAGAAACAGAAATTTACAACACAGAAGGAGGCCATGTAAGAACATAAGAACATAAGAAATAGGAGCAGGAGTAGGCCATATGGCTCCTCGAGCCTGCTCTGCCATTTAATATGATCATGGTTGATCTGATCATGGACTCAGCTCCACTTCCCTGCCCGCTCCCCATAACCCCTTATTCCCTTATCGTTTAAGAAACTGTCTATTTCTGTCTTAAATTTATTCAATGACCCAGCTTCCACAGCTCTCTGAGGCAGCAAATTCCACAGATCCACAACCCTCTGAGAGAAGAAATTTCACTTCATCTCAGTTTTAAATGGGCGGCCCCTTATTCTAAGATCATGCCCTCTAGTTCTAGTCTCCCCCATCAGTGGAAACATCCTCTCTGCATCCACCTTGTCAAGCCTCATAATCTTATTCATTTCGATAAGATCACCTCTCATTCTTCTGAATTCCAATGAGTAGAGGCCCAACCTACTTTCTTCATATGTCAACCCCCTCATCCCCAGAATCAACCTAGTGAACCTTCTCTGAACTGCCTCCAAAGCAAGTATATCCTTTCGTACATATGGAAACCAAAACTGCACGCAGTATTCCAGGTGTGGCCTCACCAATACCTTGTATAGCTCAAGCCCATTGTTACCGCTCCTGCCGACAAAGAGCCACACGGCCCTCGGTCAGCAACCCTGAAGGTTACATATAAACCTATGAACAATGGCGGAAACGTAAAAAGCACCCAGCCCAACCAGTCCGCCCCACACAACTGCGACACCCCTTACACTCCACCCCAACCGGAGCCATGTGATCTCCTGGAAGAGGCAAAAACCAGATAAAAATCCAGGCCAATTAGGGGAAAAAAATCTGGGAAAAGTGCGCATCCAACCATCTCTTAAAAGTGATGAGGGTTTCTGCATCCACCACCCAGGCAGTGAGTTCCAGACCCCCAGAACCCTCTGGGTGAAGAAATTTCCCCTCAAATCACCTCTAAACCTTCCACCAACCACCTTAAACCTATGCCCCTCGTAATTGATCCCTCCACCAAGGGAAATAAGCCCTTGCTATCCACTATATCCAGGCTCTTCAAAATTTTATCCACCTCAATGAGGTCTCCTCTCAGCCTCCTCTGTTCCAAAGAGAACAAACCCAGTCTATCCAATCTGCCCTCATAGCTAAGATTCTCCATTCCAGGCAGTATCCTTGTAAATCTCCTCTGCATCCTCTCCAGTGTAATCACATCTTTCCTATAATAAGGCGAACAGAACTGCACGCAGTTCTCCAGCTGTGGCCTAACCAGTGTATTAAACAATTAAGCATTACCTCCCTGCTCTTGTATTATATGTCTCAGCCAATAAAGGCAATGATTTCGGATGCCTTCTTAACCACCTTATCCACCTGGCCTGCTACTTTCAGGGATCTGTGGACATGCACTCCAAAGTCCCTTTGTTCATCGACACTTCTAAGTAGTCTACCATTTAATGTGTATACCCTTTCCTTATTAGCTCTCCCAAAGTGCATTACCTCACACTTCTCCAAATTAAATTCCATTTGCCACTGTTCTGCCCACGTAACCAGTAGATTGATATCCTCTTGCAGTCCATGACTTTCCTCTTCATTATCAACCACACAGCCAATGTTAGTGTCATCTGTAAACTGTTTAATCATACTCCCTATATTCAAATCTAGATCATTGATGTATACCATAAAAAACAAGGACCCAGTACTGAGCCCTGCGGAACCCCACTGGAAACATCCTTCCAGTCACAAAAACACCCAACCAACATTACCCTTTGCTTCCTGCCTCTATCCAATTTTGGATCCAACTTGCCACTTTGCTCTGTATCCCATGGGCTTTAACCTTCATGACCAGTCTGCCATGTGGGACCTTATCAAAAGCTTTGCTAAAATCCATATACACTACATCGTACGCACTACCCTCATCGACCCTCCTGGTTACCTCCTCGAAAAATTCAATCAGGTTAGTCAAACACGATCTTCCCTTAACAAATCTGTGCTGACTGTCCCTGATTATACCTTGCCTTTCTAAATGTAGATTTATCCTATCCTTCAGGATTTTTTCCAATAATTTTCCCACCACTGAGGTTAGGCTGACTGGCCTGCAATTACTCGGCCTATCCCTTTCTCTCTTCTTAAACAAGGGTAATACATTAGCAGTCCTCCAGTCCTCCGGCACCATGCCTGAATCCAAAGAGATCTGGAAAATGATGGTCAAGGCCTCTGCTATTTCCTCACTTGCTTCACTCAACAGCCTGGGATACATTTCATCTGGGCCTGGGGACTTATCTACTTTCAAATCTGCCAAACCCCCCAATACCTCCTCTCTCACTATGTTTATTTCACCAGAATTTCACACACCTCCTCGATAGTAGTATCTGCATTGCCCCTTTCCTTTGTGAAAACAGACACAAAGTATTCATTAAGAACCATACCAACATCTTCCACCTCCACACACAGATTACCCTCATGGTCGCTAATAGACCCTACCCTTTCTTTAGTTATCTTCTTGCTCTTAATATATTTATAGAACATCTTTGGGTTTCCTTGATTTTACTGGCTAAGAATTTTTCATGCTCTCTCTTAGCATTCCTTATATCCTTTTTAATTTTACCTTTTATCTTTCTATATTCCTCTAAAGATGCTACAGTATTTAGCCGCCGGTATATTACATTAGCTTCCCTTTTTTTCTTTATCCTACCCTGCAAGTCCTTAGACATCAGGGGGGGGGGGGGGCGGGAGGGCTCTAGAATTATTTTCCCAGTCTTTTTCTTTAAGGGCACATATTTGGCCTGAACATTCTGGATCTCCTCCTTGAATGCCTCCCACTGTTCCGACACTGATTTACCACAAGTAGCTGTTTCCAGTCCACTTTGGCCAAATCACTTCTAAACTTAGCAAAGTTAGCTTTTCCCCAATTTGGGACTTTTATTCCTGGTCTATCCTTGTCCTTATCTATAACTACCTTGAATCTGACTGAATGATGGTCACTGGCACCCAAGTGCTCTCCCACTGATACCCCTTCAACCTGCCCAGCTTCATTCCCCCAAACTAAATCCAGACCCACCCCCTCTCATGTTGGGCTTGTTACATACTGACTAAAAAAATTCTCTTGAATGCATTTTAGGAATTCCGCACCCGCCATACCCTTCACATTAAATTTGTCCCAGTCAATATTTGGATAGTTAAAATCCCCTACTATTACTGCCCTATGGTTTTTGGACTTCACAACAATTTGCCGACATATTTGCTCCTCAATCTCCCTCCCACTGTTTGGGGGTCTATAATACACTCCCAGCAGTGTGATCGCCCCTTTTTTATTTTTCAATTTGACCCATATGGCCTCATTTGATGATCCCTCTGACAAATCATCCCTCCTCACAACTGTAATAGTTTTTAAAAATCAATACCGCGATCCCGCCTCCTTTTTTAACCCCCTCTCTATCCTGTAACCAGGAATATTGATCTGCCAAACCTGCCCCTCTTTCAGCCATGTCTCTGTAATGGCTATAATGTCATTCTCCCAACTGTCTATCTGTGCTCTCAGCTCATCTGCCTTATTCGCTATACTCCTTGCATTGAAGTATATACCATTCAGCACAGGAAGACCTCCTTGATTAGTACTTACTAACCCTTGTTTCCTCTGTCTTACAGATTCACTTTCTACATTCTTGCTTTGCAATTTCAGCTTTACTTCTTTCCCTACTGAATTTGGTCTCAGATTCCCATCCCCCTGCCAAGCTGGCTTAAACTCTCCAACAGCACTAGCAAAACTCCCCGCGAGGATATTGGTCCCGGTGCTGTTGAGGTGCAACCCGTCCGGTTTGTACAGGTCCCATCTCCCCCAGAAGCGGTCCCAATGCCTCAAGAATTTAAATCCCACCCTCCTGTAAAGTCCTTACTCAATGGCACAAAACCCACACGAGGCACATTCTATGGACAAGGTCACTCAATGACTTGAACCTTTATTCACAGGACCAAGAAGTCATGAACCTACGTGGGACCTCCCTTTATATACCTGGATGACCAGGTGAGGAGTGTCTCCCACAAGTTCACCCCCTGTGGTCAAGGTGTGCATTGCTTAAGTGTATACAGTATTGCAGTGGTGTTACATAGAGGTTACATACATTACATCAGCTCCCCCCCCAAAGTCTTATTGGGATCATAGGTTAAGTCTTTCGGGTGGTCTACGCTCCCTCGTGGAACGCCGCAGTTGGGGCTCTGGTTGTTGAGCCTTGGCGTGAGTGTCTGTCACCTGTGGTGATTCCGGCCTGTCCGGGCTGACCGCAGGGACTGTGCATGCTGCTGAATGTTCTTGTTGCTCGTTCACTGGCGGTGGTGTGGATACCATCTCATGGTCTTCCTCAGCTTCCTCAGTGTCCATTCTGAACCTTTTTTTTTTTTACTTGGTCCAGATGCTTGCGGCATATCTGCCCATGATTAAGTTTAACCACGATGAGCCTGTTCCCCTCTTTGTCTATTACAGTACCCTCAAGCCATTTGGGTCCCACGGCGTGATTGAGGACAAATACGGGGTCATTTATTTCTATTTATCTCCCCCTTGAATTTCGGTCATGGTACTCGTTTTGGGACTGGCGCTTGCCCTCAACTATGTTGGTCAGGACTGGGTGAATGAGGGACAACCGAGTTTTGAGTGTTCATTTCATAAGTAGCTCAGCGGCAGGACCCCCGTGAGCGAGTGCGGTCGGGATCTATAGTCCAGCAGGAGGCGCGTTAGGCGGCATTGAAGGGAGGAACCTTGAATCCTGAGCATGCCTTGTTTAATGATTTGGACTGCACATTCCACCTGGCCATTGGAGACAAGCTTGAATGGTGCTGTCCTGACGTGGTTGATGCCATTGCCCGACATGAACTCCCGGAATTCGTAACTCATGAAACATGAGCCATTATCGCTAACAAGGATGTCCAGCAAGCCGTGGGTTGCAAAGACCGCAGTGGTGGATGACGTGCATGAATTCAAAATGATGCACTCGATCCATTCCGAGTACGCATCTGCCACAATGAGAAACATTTTTTCCATGAACGGGCCTGCATAGTCTACATGAATGCGCGACCATGGCCTGGTGAGCCAGGGCCACGGGCTGAACGGGGCCTCCCTGGGGGCATTACCCAGCTGGGCACACATCGTGCACCTGCGAACACAGTGTTCCAGGTCTGAATCAATTCCTGGCCACCAAACATGTGACCGGGCTATGGCCTTCATCAGCACGATGCCTGGATGCTCGCTGATGAGTGGAGTTCCCTGATGAGTGCCTCCCTGCCGCTCTGGGGCATGACACCCGGCTGCCCCATAGTAGGCAGTCAGCTTGGATGGAGAGCTCATCCGTCCGCCTGTGAAACGGTCTGACTTCCTCAGGGCATGCTCTGTGTGCGGGCGCCCAATCCCCAGTCAGGACACATTTCTTAATCAGAGATAGGAGCTGGTCTCTGTTTGTCCAGATTTTGATCTGGCGGCTGTGATGGGGGAGCCTGCGCTGTCAAAGGCATCGACAGCCATGACCATCTCAGCGCTTTGTTCTGCTGCCCCCTCAGTGGTGGCCAGTGGGAGCCTGCTGAGCACGTCAGCGCAGTTTTCAGTGCCAGGCTGGTGCCGGATGGATTAGTCATACGAGCGTAAGAGCCCATCACTGTATGAGAGCTGACTCATTGGCATTGATAGCCTTGCTGTCTGACAACAGGGATGTTAACGGCTTGTGGTCTGTTTCTAATTCGAACCTCCTGCCAAAAAGGTACTGACGCATTTTTTTTACACCATAGATACATGCGAGTGCCTCCTTCTCAACCATCCCATATCCCCGTTCTGCTTGAGAGTGCGACCTGGAAGCATAAGCCACAGGTTGTAGTTGGCCCTCAGCATTACTCTGCTGCAACACGCATCCAACCCCATAGGACTATGCATCACATGTCAGAACCAATTTCTTACAGGGGTCGTACAGGGTCAATAACTTATTTGAACAAAGTAGGTTCCGCGCCCGATTGAAAGCCCATTCTTGATAGTCCCCCCCAAAACCAATCACAACCCTTACGCAGGAGCACGTGAAGCGGCTCCAACAACGTGCTTAAGTTCGGCAGAAAGTTCCCGAAATAGTTCAAGAGTCCCAGAAGTGAACGCAACTCCGATATGTTGCCAGGCCTGGGCGCTCGTCGAATCGCCTCTGTTTTGGATTCGGTAGGCTGAATCCCATCTGCAGCAACCCTCCTGCCCAGGAACTCAACCCCAAGAGCCAAAAACACACATTTAGACTTCTTGAGTCGCAGGCCTACCCGGTCCAGTCAGCGTAGCACCTCCTCCAGGTTGTGGAGGTGTTCCTCGGTGTCACGACCCATGATGAGGATGTCGTCCTGAAATATGATTGTTCCAGAAATGGATTTGAGCAGGGTATTTTTCTTTGCATGCTTCTTTGAAAAATCGTGGCCTCTGATCGAATGCCAAATGGGCACCTGTTGTAAATGAACAGTCCCTTGTGCGTGGTGATGGTGGTCAGTAGTTTAGATTCATCGACCAGTTCTTGGGTTATGTAGGCTGAAGTGAGATCCAACTTGGTAAACAGCTTGCCGCCTGCCAGCGTGCTCTTGGGGGCGGGTATTGGTCTTGTAGGGACACCCGATTGATAGTGGCCTTGTCGTCACCACAGATCCTGACAGAACCATCCTCTTTTAGGATGGGAATGATGGGGCTCGCCCAGTCGCTGAATTCAATGGGTGAGATGATGCCCTCTCTCTGCAAACGGTCCATTTCGCTCTCAATTTTCTCCCGCATCACATACGTCACAGCTCTGGCTTTGTGGTGCACTGGTCTGGCATCCAGGGTGATGCGTATCACTACTTTGGTACCTTTGAACATCCCAACGTCTGGTTGGAATAGTGACTCAAATTGTTGTAAGACTTGTGAACACAAACTTCGCTCCACCGAGGACATTGCGTGCACATCCCCCCATTTCCAGTTCATCTCAGCTAACCAGCTCCTCCCCAACAGTGCAGGACCATTGCCCGGGACAATCCAGAGCGGCAGGCGGTTCACTGATCCATTGTGTGTGACCGCCAACATTGAACTGCCTAGCACTGGAATGATTTCTTTGATATATGTCCGTAGTTGTGTCTCAATGCGTTCTAGTTTGGCTGGCTTTGAGTGGTTTTAGCTTTTCGAATTGTTGAATGCTCATGAATGACTGGCTGGCCCCCGTGTCCAGCTTCATGCGTACAGGGATGCCGTTTAATAAAACCTTCATCATCATTGGTGGCGTTTTGGTATATGAGCTGTGAATGTTTGCCACATGAACCCGCTGAACTTCAGCGTCCATTGATTTGCCCCAAGAGTCATCCACCATCACAGACCCTTCTTCTGGTCCATCCACCTCGTAAATTAGCTTGGTTACAGGCTTCCTGCACATTCGAGCTAAATGGCCACTGAGGTTGCATTTTCTGCAGACAAATTGTTGCAACCTGCAAGTCCTGGCAGAGTGTTTGCCCCCACACCTCCAGCATGAGCTGAGATTCCCATTATTGTGAACAAAGGAGCTATGACCCGGCATTCCTCACTGGTTGTCCCTTTGACTGCCCTTGAGTACCCCATTAGTGGGTGTCAATGACCCCATCCTGGACCGCATTGTCCACTGTGATGGTGTAAATGTCCATTCAGACAATGTCCATTGTCTCTGTTGAAAACCTACTCTGGGGTCTATTGCTACCTGGGGTGTGTTGAACTGCCCTTGCCTGCCTGCGGGGCTCTGAGTCGCATTTATGATATTGACTCCCTGATCCCCCGCTGCGTTGGAGACAGAATTGTGCGCGTATATTATTCTGGTTTCCTCCTCCCCCGCCATGAAAGTCTGAGCCATCAACGCCGCCGCTTCCAAGTTCAAGTCCTTGGTCTCAATTAACTTTCGGAAAATCCCCGCATGACCGATGCCCTCAATAAAGAAATCCCTTAGCACCTCCCCTCTGCAGGCATCTGTGAACTTACAGAGGCTGGCCAAACGTCAGAGGTCCGCAACGAAGTCCGGTATGCTCTGTCCTTCACGACGTCGGTGGGTATAGAATCTGTGTCGGGCCATGTGTATGCTGCTCGCCGGTTTGACGTGCTCACTGATTAGTTTTCTGAGCTCTTCAAAGGTTTTGTCCATCGGCTTTTTGTGTGCTAGTAGGTCCTTCATGAGCGCGTAAGTCTTAGGTCCGCAGCTGGTCAGCAGATGGGCCCTTCGCTTGTCGGCCGCTGCGTCTCCCAGCCATTCTTTCATGACAAAGCTTTGCTGGAGCCTCTCAATGAAATCGTCCCAATCCTCACCAACTCAGTACCATTCCTCTGTGCTACCGGTGGCCATTCTCGTGGGTCGTTGATTCCTGTTTCTCGTCACCAATGTAATGTCCTTACTCAATGGCACAAAACCCACACAAGGCACATTCTATGGACAAGGTCACTCTATGACCTGAACCTTTATTCACAGGACCAAGAAGTCATGACCCTGCATGGGACCTCCCTTTATATACCTGGATGACCAGGTGAGGAGTGTCTCCCATAAGTTCACCCCCTGTGGTCAAGGTGTGCATTGCTTAAGTATATACAGTATTGCAGTGGTATTACATAGAGGTTACATACATGACACCTCCTACACCAAATCTCCAGCCACATGTTCATCCTCTCTATCCTTCTATTCTTGTACTCATAAGCGCGTGGCACCAGTAGTAACTTGGAGATTACTACCTTTGAGGTCCTACCCTTTAATTTAGTTAGTGAGTTGCAGTGAATGGTGAGACATAACGGTACTGCGCCCCCCCCCGCAATGGTGATGAGTGTGAAAGGAATGGCTTGGGCATTGTAGGGATACTTCATGATGTTGGTGTGGGTTGGTGCCAACCTGCCATATCATGTGGCAGCCAGGGTGTACAGCATCAAGTGAAGTAAATCTGGCCATGGTGAGACCATCCCTGGCCTCCTGGGCAGCAATGCATTGGGCGCTGATGCCCTGTGTCCTGAGCAGCATCAGGTGATTGTGGAGAAGGTTGGTGGTGTTGTTGGTGCTGCTGGTGTGCCTGGTACTACTGGTGTTGGGGCTGATTGTGGTCGGATTCTGAGGACCAAGGTGAGACAGTATAAACTCATGTTGATGGAATAGATGGCA
Organism: Pristiophorus japonicus; assembly: GCF_044704955.1. Classification (NCBI taxonomy): domain Eukaryota; kingdom Metazoa; phylum Chordata; class Chondrichthyes; family Pristiophoridae; genus Pristiophorus; species Pristiophorus japonicus. The sequence continues at coordinate 108,162,215 of NC_091991.1, read as the reverse complement.
GGTGGAGTAGAGATGACAGAAACATTCTGTCAATGGTGAGAGAGTCCTTCCAATGAGGCGAAAGTGGATGGAGAGTGGAAAATGGAAAGCCTGCAGAATCTGTGCTGGTAATAGACTGAGAAATAGCTTATGGCTGAGGAAAGTGATGATCTGTCAGGTGGGAGCTTTTGCTGTACATTTGAAGCTGTCAAGTAATCAGCTGGAGCAATGGCCACTGAACTCCCGCCTCAGCTTGACAGCCATGGTCTGCGCACAGCGGGGATCCATGGTCATGAAGTTAAAGAGAAAACGTAAGCCTGTTAATGATCTGTTAACTAGATGGTAATGAGATTAACTGAATCACCGCCGCTGTGTGTCGGGTCTGCTCCGGGCACATAGACTCGGCATTGGGAAAGGCGTGAGGCGGTGGGCTGACAGCGGGGTCCTGGCCTGCCACCGATCCCACCCTCTGACCCCCTGGAAAATTCCGGCCATAAACACTAAACTATATTAGCCATCAAATCCTGGCCTTCTCCGGTTCATAACAACGCGTTTCGAGTAAGCACCGACACTTTGTAGTGGAGTATATGGAACAAACTTCATTGATGACTAGCTTGCGAGATCAGTTCAACCAGACAAAAGCAAATGGCTTTCAGCTTCAAGTTCTATCTTTCAAGCCCCCTGAAGAACTGCTGAAAACCAGGCCCCTTTATAAACCTTGGGCTAGATTTTCCACTTTTTTTGCATGCTTAACGCCCTCTTAATGTCCATTTTAACGCTGAAATGATGTGTAATGCTCAGATAGTGCCCATTTAGCCACAAAATGGAAACTGATGGGCATTTTTCGATAACTTATCACCGAGCAGTACTTTCCCCATGTGCGTAATGCTGGGGGAAAATAATACTGTCCGCCCACTTTTTTGGGGCGGAATCATCAGAATGGGTGAAATCAACAGCCATAATATCCAGGGTTACTTTCTGCACGGAATTAAAGCTGAGATTCAATAATACCGACCGCCCACTTTTTTTTGTCGTAAAGAGCACATTTGCCGAAACTAATGGCCAGGAGATCACCCCGCATCACTTTCACCACCTCGCACACATATCGCCCACAATATCGCTCACCCAAAAAAACGCCCAGGAACAGTGGAACTAACTGGAACTAATCACAGCATTATGGATGCCATGTTCTACATCACATCACATCCTTTAAAAGGCTGCTCTGCTTCAACCTCGGGGAAGTTCGAATGTACTCTGGAGATCTTTGGAGGTGATGTGAACATCTCTACAAACATCTTTACCATACTGTGAATGATTGGAATTTAATAGGTGTCTTCGTCGGGACATTCATTCATTGTGACCAATCGGTGGAAAACAGAGAGCTACTACAAAGGGGCCTGTCCTTTCTCACCCTCTCTTGATGAACAATTACATGCTGCAGACTCGAGATGGCCGCAGGTACGCTCCACTGCATTATATGCCCAATGTAAGACGTACCAGACTGATGGGGACCAGATGTTACACCCCCCACAAGTACAGGGAGAAGCAATCTTACCTCAACTTGCCCGACACCACCTGCCTTAGGAGACTGCGCTTCCACAAAGAGGTTATCACTGAGGTATGCCAGCTCATAAGGGGAGATCTGCAGCCTGCCAGCACCATCAGTTCTGCAATGTCCGTCGAGGTCAAAGTCACTGCGGCACTGTCGTTCTAAGCGTCAGGTTCTTTTCAGGCCTCAGCTGATGACATTTGCCATCTGTCTCAGCATGCCATACACTGCTGCATTAGACAGGTCACTGACGCCCTGTACGCACGCAGGAGGGATTTGATCAGCTTCCCTATGATCAGGGAAGCAGAGTGAGAGGGCTCTAGGACTCTCCAGAATTGCAAACTTCCCCAAGTTGCAGGGAGCAACAGACTGTACGCACATCGCGATGCAGGCACCTTTTCAGGATGCAGAAGTGTTCAGAAACGGCAAGGGATTCCACTCCCTGAATGTCCAACTCATTGTCGACCACCAGCAAATTATAATGGCAGTAAATGCTAAATTTCTGGACAACATCCATGATGCTCACGTCCTGCACGAGAGCACTGTATCTGACTTGTTTAACAATCAGCCACAAGGTTGTTGGATGCTTGGTGACAAAGGATATGGCCTAGCCACCTGGCTGATGCCCCCCCTGCGTGACACCCACACCGAAGCCGAGAGGTGATACAATGAGAGCCACAGAGCCACTCACAATATCGTGGAGAAACCATTGGAGTGCTTAAACAGTGCTTTAGATGCCTGAACTACTCAGGAGGCGAGCTCCAATACCACCTTTAGCAGGTAGCTCAATTTGTGGTGGTGTGCTCCATGCTGCACAAATTGGCTATCAGGAGGGGACAAGAATTGCCTGATGAGTCTGACAGTCCACCTCACCAGAGAGAGGAAGAGGAGGATGAGGAGGCAGATGCTGACATTGGCCCAGACAATCAGGCTGATGCTGAAGCCATGCCCCTGCCCCCCCATGTAGACCGGATGAAAGGGCCCGTGGTAGCATGAGAGGTGCAAGAGCCTTACATCAGGAGCTCATCAATGAGCACTTTGTCTGAAAGAACTTTGGTGATATTTACAAGGCTGACACACTGCTGGATGTGCAGGTCATACATCAATGGTGGGCATCACCTTGGTGACAGTTAAAGTTTAAGTTGATTGAACTCAAGTGTAATTATACCCTTTGATGTTAAGAAATCACCAGTGTGTAATGGTGCAGCTATCTGAGCCAATGCGCAACAAGGTTTTGTTAAATAAAAAACATTTAAACCGACCATTTGTCTGAAATCATCAGTATTTCTGTAAAAACCAACCCTTCCCCCCCCCTGCTTCTCCTCCCCACCTCTACCCCTTCCCCTTCCCCTCCTGACTCCAAGCTGCCTGGCCGAGGAGGTCCTCAGGCGACGGAGGTGGGGGAATGACAGCCGAACCACTGCTTGGATGGATACGGGAGAGGACGGTCCCGAGGTGGGAACATGCTCCGGGCCAGAAGCAAGATGTTGCTCCTGGCTCTCATGTGTCATTGGCAATGGGGGTGCAGCACGTTGGGGTGCAGAGTCGCGCTCTGGGACTACTGGGAGCCCTCTGCTACCAGTGTTCCTGGCTGCCAGCTCCAGGGCCTCCTCCATCTCTTCCATGTTACATATTATTTGTTGGACAAAAACTCGGTGCCAACTATGTTCTTGGTGCTTAGTAGGTTTTTTGCTGCTGGTGAATCTCCCCCGTGCCTCCCACAACAACCAAACAAGCACACACCACAGCCACATATGCATTCAGTGCCTCTCAGCTACATCTCTCTCTGTCTCCTCTTCTGCGCATGTCATGATGACCCTTGACCTCCTGAATTGCGTGAATCGAGCATTGCCATGCCATTGCTAAGGATGGCGACACCTTATGGCAAAAGGTCAGAAAGATTTAACACTAACGCCCATTTCATATCGCTCGCGGTAACGGACAATTTCAAAAATGGAGACTAGGGCTTTGAGAATGGGCGAGAAGCCGGCGATCTGAAAACCCATTTTTACTGCCTACACCGGAAATAACGCCCATTTTTGGGCGATCTGCACAAAAGTGTAAAATCTAGCCCCTAAAGTTGATGACATCAAAGGTACATCTTGTATCTGTTGCAAAATCCTTTGAAGAAAGTCTATTGATGTAAATTGTAGATGCTGCCTCAATTTTAAAATTCTCATCTTTGTTTACACCCCTCCCCATCTCTGTAATCTCCTTCAGCCCCAGAACTCTCCGAGATCTTTGCACTCTTCCAATTCTACATGAAAAAGCAATCCAAACACTAGGGCTTATTTCTATAGGGATAGAATTGAAAAGTAGGGAAGTTATGCTAAACCTGTGTCGGACCTTGGTTAGACCACAATTGGATCACTGTGTACAGTTCTGGTCACCATATTATAAAATGGATATAGAGGCACTGGAGAGGGTGCAGAGAAGATTTACAAGGATGATAACAGAAATGCAAGGGTGTACATATCAGGAAAGGATGAACAGGCTGGGTCTCTTTTCGCTTGAAAAAAGGCTGAAGGATGATCTAATAGAGGTCTTTAAAATAATGAAAGGTTTTGATAGAGTGGATACAGAGAGAATGTTTCCACTTGTGGGGAAGAGCATAATTAGAGGCCATCAATATAAGATAGTCACCAAGAAATCCAATAGGGAATTCAGAAGAAACTTCTTTACGCAGAGAGTGGTGAGAATGTGGAACTCGCTACCACAGGGAGGGGTTGAGGCGAATAGTATCGATGCATTTAAGGGGAGGCTAGACAAGTAAATGAGGGAGAAGGGAATAGAGGGTTATGCTGATAGATTTAGATGGGGAAAGACGGGAGGAGGCTCGAGTGGAGCATAAACTCCGGCATGGACTGGTTGGGCCGAATGGCCTGTTTCTGTGCCGTATATCCGATGTAATCCGATGTAATTCTGTTGCACAGCCACGATTTTAATCGCTCTACCTTTGGAGTAGGTTGGGCCTATACTCATTGGAGTTCAGAAGAAGAGGTGATTTTATTGAGACATATAAGATAATGAGGGGCTCGACAAGGTGGATGCAGAGAGAATGTTTCCCCTCATGGGGGAATCTAGAACTAGGGGGCATAGTCTCAGAATAAGGGGTCGCCCATTTAAAATGGAGACGAGGAGGAATTTCTTCTCTCTGAGGGTTGTAAATCTGTGGAATTCACTGCCTCAGAGAGCTGTGGAGGCTGGGTCATTGAATATACTTAAGGTGGAGATAGACAGATTTTTGAGCAATAAAGGAGCAAAGGGTTATGGCGAGCGGGCGGGGAAGTGGAACTGAGTCCATGATCAGATCAGCCATGATCGTATTAAATGGCGGAGCAGGCTCGAGGGGCCAAATGGCCTACTCCTGCTCCTATTTCTTATGTTCTTCAGCTGCCTGGGCCCTAAGCTTTGAAACTCCCTCGCTAAACCTTTCCGCGTCTCTACCTCTCTCCTTCTTTAAGGCGCTTATTAAAACCTCTTTGACCAAGTTTTTGCTCATTTACCCTAACATCTCCTTATGTGGCTCAGTGTCAAATTTTGTTTCATAATGCTACTGTGAAACGCCAGGGATGTTTTACTCAGTTTAAGGCGCTATATAAATAAACGTTGCTGCTGTTGTTGTTACTTACTGCAAAGCGACTGATGCAACTTTTTCCAACATCTGTAACGAAGAGGCTTTCTCAACCGTTACCGTTCCTGCAGCTAATGTTGCCTCTACCTATGGTTCTTACCCGGCCCCTAACATTACACATCAATCACTCATCGCTCACATCATTATTGTCAGATATATCTTTCCACAAGCAGTTTACACATCAGAAGACATTCCTCTGACGACACTTCAAAGCCTCGCTGTTTATGTTGCAACGTGCATTATACTCCATGGTACGACACACAACCCTTGCCCAGTGGGGCACCTTTATCTCCTATTCTACACTCACACTAACTTTGTTCATTAACGTCAGCGAGCAGACAAGAATATAGCGCACTGTCTCACTTGCAGTGTGTCTAATCTGTGCGAGCTCGTGATCAAGAATTCATCAATGGGTCGTTAGTGGATTGGGAGCAGAATTGATTACATGATTACAGGTTTAATAAGAGAATAAATGACCCCAATATTGGTGGCAATGATGCAGGTCCAGACGACGCACTGCGCATCGCACCAATCCAACAGAGGCTGCTGTTTGTCAGCAAACTAATTACCATCTATCTGATTGCAGCTCGCAACACTTCTGAGAAGGCAGCCTGCGGGAATTATTAATAATTTGATGGCATCGATTCGGGGCTTGGAACTGGCCTGCTGATAATGTTGCGATGCACAATGCAGACTGGGGCATTTATCACTCATCACCGCCCTGTGTGCAACATTTCTGTACCACGTCAACAGTAAGCAGACACACCTTCCCCCGGTCAAACAGCAAATCCTGAGACCTTTTCATCCACTGCTGGCAGAATTGATGACATTATTACAAATTTAACAAGAGAATAAATTACACTAGGAGAGGCGACAATGATCCTTACAGTGAGGCACCGGACAGCATTTAACCCTCAACTAACCCGGCAAAATAGGAAAACTATTTATTTCATTGCTGTTTGTGGGAGCTTGCTGTGCGCAAATCGTGGGCCGTGTTTTCCACATTACATCAGCGACTAAACTCCAAAAGTAGTTCATTGGTGGTGAAGTGCTTTGGAACATCCTCAAAGGTGCTATATAAATGCAAAAGCTTTCTTTATAAAATTCAACTTCCAGTATTCTGTTCCTTCCCTGAAAGTCGTTATTCAGACCAGGATTCTTTCACAGGCATCAGCAGCTCATCCCACTGACTGTTCTTCAGGTGTGAATGATCGCACACACACACACACACACACACACACATTCAGACACATTCACAAACACACACACACACACCCTCACACACATGTGCACACACTCATACTCACACACACTCTCACACACACACGCACACACACTCACTCACACACGCTCTCAAACATACACACACACACACAACACACACATGCGCACACACTCACATTCACACACTCTCACACACACACACACGCGCACACACACACACACGTAGACACGCACACACACACTCACATACACACACTCACACTCACACACACACACACGCTCACACACACACTCAGTCACACACATGCACACACCACACACACGCACATACACTCACACACACACATACTTTCACACACACTCACACTCTCATACACACACACACACTCACACACACACACTCACACCTTCACACACACACACATACATACCCCTCACACACACACCCTCACAAACTCACTCACACATCACACACGCACACATAGGCTCACATACTCACACACACAGACAACACACACACGCGCTCACACTCACACACTCACACTCTCACACACACACTCCACTCAGGCACACACACTCTCTCACACACACACACACACTCACACTCACACACTCATGCACATACTCTCACACACACTCAGACTCACACACGCACACTCACTCACACACTCATACACAAACACACACACGCACACAAACACACATACTCACACACACTCACATTCTCACACACATACACTCATTCACACTCTCACACACCCCCACTCACACACAAACACTCACACACACACACACACACAACACACGCACGCACACACACTCACACATACACACTCACACACATACACACACTCCCACATACACATTCACACACACACTCACACACATTCACAAACACACACTCACACCCTCACACACACACAACCTCACACACACGCACACACACACCTCACACACACACCAACACTCACACTCACATCCTCACACACACACATTCTGACACACACACCCTCACACACACATTCACACTCACACCCTCACACACATACACACACACACCCCTAATACACCCACCCCCACGCACTCACTCACACACATGCACACACCACACACATGCACATACACTCACACACACACACATACTCACACACGCACGCACTCACACACATACTTTCACACACACTCACACTCTCTCACACACACACACACTCACACCCTCACACACACACACACCCTCACTCACACATCACACACGCACACACACTCATACACACAGACAACACACACGCGCGCACACACTCACACTAACACACACTCATACACACACTCATGCACACACGCACTCATACACACTCTACACACACACTCACTCACACTCACACACGCACACACTCACACACACATGCACACACACACACACTCACACACACTCTCAAACACACACACACACACACAACACACACATGCGCACACACTCACACTCACACATTCACACACACTCTCACACACACACTCACACACACACTCACACTCACACACATACTCTCACACACACACACACGCGCACACACACACACATACTCACGCACACATACTCTCGCACACACTCACACTCACATTCACACACACACTCACACAAGCACACACACACAGTCACACACTCCCACTCACACACACACACACACGCGCACACACACACACACACACGTAGACACACACACACACACTCATACACACACTCACACACTCACACAGACACACTTACACACACACACTCGCTCACACACACTTACACACACACACTCAGTCACACACATGCACACACCACACACACGCACATACACTCACACACACACACACATACTTTCACACACACTCACACTCTCATACACACAGACACACACTCACACCTTCACACACACACACATACATACCCCTCACACACACACCCTCACAAACTCACTCACACATCACACACACACACATAGACTCACATACTCACACACACAGACAACACACACGCGCTCACACTCTCACACACACACACACTCACACACACACTCCACTCAGGCACACACACTCACACACACACACTCACACACTCATGTACATACTCTCACACACACTCAGACTCACACACGCACACTCACTCACACACTCACGCACTCATACACAAACACACACACGCACACACACACACATACTCACACACACTCACATTCTCACACACATACACTCATTCACACTCTCACACACCCCCACTCACACACTCACACACACACCCACTCACACACTCACACACAAACACTCACACACACACACACAACACACGCACGCACACACACTCACACTCACACATACACACTCACACACAACCTCACACACACACAACCTCACACATACACACACACACGCACACACACACCTCACACACACCAACACTCACACTCACATCCTCACACACACACATTCTGACACACACACCCTCACACACACACTCATTCACACTCACACCCTCACACACATACACACACACACCCCTAATACATCCACCCCCACACACTCACTCACACACATGCACACACCACACACATACACTCACACACACACACACAAAACACACACACACACATACTCTCACACATGCACGCACTCACACACATACTTTCACACACACTCACACTCTCTCACACACACACTCACACCCTCACACACACACACACCCCTCACACACACCCTCACTCACACATCACACACACACACGCACACACACACTCATACACACAGACAACACACACGCGCGCACACACTCACACTAACACACTCAAACACACTCATACACACTCACGCACACACGCACTCATACACACTCTACACACACACTCACTCACACTCACACACATGCACACACACACACACGCACACTCACACACATACTCTCACACACCCTCACACTCACACACACATACACACTCACACACACACCCCTCACACACACACCCTCACTCACACACCATCACACACTCACTCACACACAACACACACACGCGCGCATACTCACACTTTCACACACACTCTCACACACACACACTCACACACAGTCACACACTCACACACACACTCACTCAAACACATGCACACACCACACACACACACACACACACACACACATTCACACACACACTCACACTCACACATACACACACACTCACAAACACACACACTCACTCACACAGATGCACACACCACACACACGCACACACACTCATACACACTCACTCACACTCACACACACTCACACACACATGCACATACACACACACACACACACACACTTACACATACTCTCACACACCCTCACACTCTCACACACTCATACACACTCACACACCCCTCACACACACACACACTCACACAGTCACACACTTACACACTCAAACACATGCACACAACACACACACACACACTCACGCACATACACTCACACACACATACTTTCACACAAACTCACTCTCACACACACACACACTCACACACACACACACTCACACCCGCACACATACACACACCTCACACACACACCCTCACACACTCACTCACACATCACACACAAACACACACACACACATACACATACACTCACATACTCACACACAGACAACACACACGAGCACACACTCACACTCACACACTCTCTCACACACACACACACATACTCTCACACACACTCAGACTCACACACACACACTCACTCACACATACACTCACGCACACCCTCACACACACATACACACTCACACACACACACACACCCCTCACACACACCCTCACACACTCACTCACACACAACACACACACGCGCACACACTCTTACACACACACACAGTCACACACATACACTCACACACACATACGCTCACACACACACACACTCACTCACACACATGCACACACCACACACACGCACATACACTCACACACGCACACACACACTCATACACACACTCACTCTCTCACACACACACTCACACACACATGCACATACACACACACACACTCGCACACACTCACTCACACACATACTCTCACACGCCCTCACACTCTCACACACACATACACACCCCTCACACACACCCTCGCACACTCACTCACACACAACACACACACGCGCACATACTCACACACTCACACACACTCTCACACACACACACACACAGTCACACTCTCACACACACTCACACTCACACTCACACACACACTCACACACATACTTTCACACAAACTCACACTCTCACACACACTCACACCCTCACACTCACACTCACACACACACTCATGCACATACTCTCACACACACTCAGACTCACACACACACACACTCACTCACACACTCGCACTCATACACAAAACACACACACGCACACACACACACACACTCTCACACACACTCACACCCTCACACACACCCCTCACACACACACCCTCACACATCACACACACATACACACAGACAACACACACGCGCGCACACTCACACTAACACACACACGCGCACACACACATACACACACACACACACATGCACACGCACACTCATAGACACTACACACACACTCACACACACATGCACATACACACACACACACACGCACACTCACACACATAATCTCACACACCCTCACACTCTCACACACACACCCCTCACACACACACCCTCACACATTCACTCACACACAACACACACGCGCACATACTCACACACACAGTCACACACACACACTCACACACTCACTCAAACACATGCACACACCACACACACACACACACTCATATACACTCACACACACTCACTCACACTCTCACACACACACACTCACACACTCATGCACATACACACACACACACACACTCACACACATACTCTCACACACCCTCACACTCTCACACACATACACACCCCTCACACACACCCTCACACACTCACTCACGCACAACACACACACGTGCACATACTCACACTCACACTCACACACACTCTCACACACACACACTCACACACAGTCACACACTCACGCTCTCACACACACTCACAATCACACTCACACACACACACACACACACCCACACACACACACACGCACATACACTCACACACACATACTTTCACACAAACTCACAGTCTCACACACACACACACTCACACCGTCACACACACACACACACACCCTCACACACTCACTCACACATCACACACACACACACACACATACACTCACATACTCACACACACACACATACTCTCACATACTCACACACACACGCGCACGCACTCACACACTCACACACACTCTCACACACACACACACTCACATACTCACACACACAGGCAACACACACGCGCACGCACTCACACACACTCTCACACACTCACACTCACACTCTCACACACACACTCCCACTCAGGCACACACACACACACTCACACACACACACACTCACACACACATTCACACACACATACACTCACACACACACTCACACTCATGCACATACTCGCAAACACACTCAGACTCACACACACACACTCATTCACACACTCACACACACTCACACACACTCACGCACTCATACACAAACACACACACGCATACACACATACACATACTCTCACACACACTCACATTCTCACACACACACACACTCACTCACACACCCACACACACACATACTCTCACACACTCACACTCTCACACACACACACCCATACACACGCACACACACACACTCACACACACATACATACACATTCAAATGCACACACACACACACATTCACTCACACACACTCACACACACACACACACACACACACACATACTCTCACACACCCTCACGCACACACACATACTCTCACACACCCTCACGCACACACACATACTCTCACACACCCTCACACTCACACACACACACCTCTCACACACTCACTCACACACAACATACACACGCACACATATTCACACTCACACACTCACACACACACTCACACACACACAGTCACACACTCACACTCTCACTCAAACACATGCACACACCACACACACACACGTACACACACACTCACTCACACTCTCACACACATACACACTCACTCACACACGCACACTCATACACATACACACACTCACATACATGCACACACACTCACACACAAATGCACACACACACACTCATACACACACACACACTCACTCACTCACACACACACTCATACACACACATGCACACACTCACACACACACACACATTCACACACACACATACACACTCACACTCACACACACACTCACACACACACTCACATTCTCACACACACACTCTCACACATCACACACACTCATACACACAGACAACACACACGCGCACACACACTCACACTAACACACTCACACACACTCTCACACACACACACGCGCACACACACATACACCCACACACTCACACACACACGCACACACACACTCACACAAACACTCACTCACACACACACACACTCACATACACACACACAGGCACACACACGCTCACACACATACTCTTACACACCCTCACGCACATACACACACATATTCTCACACACCCTCACACTCTCACATACACATACACACTCACACACACACACACACCCCTCACACACAACACACACACGCGCACATACGCACACTCACACACTCTCACACACACACACTCACACTCTCACACACACACACACTCACTCAAACACATGCACACGCCACACACACACACACATACTCACTCACACACTCACACACTCTCACACACACACTCACACACACACAGTCACACACTCACACACTCACTCAAACACATGCACACACCACACACACACACACACTGACACACACACACTCACTCACACACACTCACTCACACTCACACACACGCACATACACTCACACACACACACTCACACACATACTTTCACACAAACTCACACTCTCACACACACACACACTCACACCCTCACACACACACTCACACACACACACACTCACTCAAACACATGCACACACCACACACACACACACACGTACACACACACTGACACACACACACTCACACACTCACTCACACATACTCACACACACACATACGCTCACACACACACTCACACACTCACTCACACACATGCACACACTCACACTCTCACACACACACTCCCACTCAGGCACACACACACACTCACACACACACTCACACTCACACACTCATGCACATACTCTCACACACACTCAGACTCACACACACACACTCACTCACACACACACTCACGCACTCATACACAAACACACACATGCACACACACATACACATACTCTCACACTCACATTCTCACACACACATACTCACACACTCACACAACCATAATCACACACTCACACACACACACTCACACGCACACACTCATACACACTCACACACACACACACACTCACACACATGCACACACACACTCATACATAAACACACACACACATACTCTCACGCGAGAGAGAGCCATCTATAGATATAGATCTATATATATATATCTCCATATATATATCTATATATAGCTATCTATATATACATCTATATATATATATCCCAATATATATATCTATATATATACATACATCCACCACACACACACATCACCCCCCTACACACACACTCACACACACAAATGCACACACACACACTCATACACACACTCACTCACACACACGCACACACACATGCGCACACACACACACTCACACACACACTCACTCACACACACACTCACACATCACACACACTCATACACACAGAAAACACACACAGCGCACACACCTCACACACATACACGCGCACACACACATACACACACACACTCACACACACAATGCATACACACATACACACTCACACACACACTCACTCACTCACACACACACACGCGCACACACTCACACACACATGCACATGCACACACACACACACACGCGCACACACACACACATAATCTCACACACCCTCACGCACACACACACATACTCTCACACACCTTCACACTCTCACACACACATACACACTCACACCCCTCACACACACTCACACACTCACTCACACACAACACACACGCGCACATACTCACACACACAGTCACACACACACACTCACTCAAACACATGCACACACCACACACACACACACTCATATACACTCACACACACACTCACTCACACTCTCACACACACACACTCACACACTCATGCACACACACACACACACACTCACACACATACTCTCACACACCCTCACACTCTCACACACATACACACCCCTCACACACACCCTCACACACTCACTCACGCACAACACACACACGTGCACATACTCACACACACTGTCACACACACACACTCACAGTCACACTCTCACACACACACACACACACACATACATTCACACAAACTAACACTCACACACACACACACTCACACACACACACACACCCCTCACACACTCACTCACACACAACACACACACGCGCACATACTCACACTCACACTCACACACACTCTCACACACACACACTCACACACAGTCACACACTCACGCTCTCACACACACTCACAATCACACTCACACACACACACACACACACCCACACACACACACACGCACATACACTCACACACACATACTTTCACACAAACTCACAGTCTCACACACACACACTCACACCCTCACACACACACACACTCACACCGTCACACACACACACACACACCCTCACACACTCACTCACACATCACACACACACACACACACACATACACTCACATACTCACACACACACGCGCACGCACTCACACACTCACACACACTCTCACACACACACACACACTCACATACTCACACACATAGGCAACACACACGCGCACACACTCACACACACTCTCACACACTCACACTCACACTCTCACACACACACTCCCACTCAGGCACACACACACACACTCACACACACACACACTCACACACACATTCACACACACATACACTCACACACACACTCACACTCATGCACATACTCGCAAACACACTCAGACTCACACACACACACTCATTCACACACTCACACACACTCACACACACTCACGCACTTACACAAACACACACACGCATACACACATACACATACTCTCACACACACTCACATTCTCACACACACACACACTCACTCACACACCCACACACCCACACTCACACTCGCACACACACACTCATACACACACACACACACACATACTCTCACACACTCACACACACATACATACACATTCAAATGCACACACACACACACATTCACTCACACACACTCACACACACACACACACACACACACACATACTCTCACACACCCTCACGCACACACACATACTCTCACACACCCTCACGCACACACACATACTCTCACACACCCTCACACTCACACACACACACCTCTCACACACTCACTCACACACAACATACACACGCACACATATTCACACTCACACACTCACACACACACTCACACACACACAGTCACACACTCACACTCTCACTCAAACACATGCACACACCACACACACACACGTACACACACACTCACTCACACTCTCACACACATACACACTCACTCACACACGCACACTCATACACATACACACACTCACATACATGCACACACACTCACACACAAATGCACACACACACACTCATACACACACACACACTCACTCACTCACACACACACTCATACACACACATGCACAC